>NC_052503.1:34051104-34217807 GCF_016617805.1 Bactrocera tryoni | reverse complement strand
AAGCACATTGATCGATATATTTATTTGTGAAGTTGTTACTTAAAATATGTTCTTAGCGAATAGATTCGAGCTTTGATCGATAGTAAAACTTAATTGCTACTAATTTCTTTTCATAGCAACAAACGTTATAAAAATGTTTATCTTTAAGTAAGATACACATACATATGTATCTACACATGTCCGTCTATCAACAAATTCCATCAAATTCATCGCTCACAATTGTTTATCGCCTAAAAGCCTCATTAATTTCCGACCATTTGACATTTGATGTGACACACTGAAAACATTATATTCCAAAAACAACGCGATTACCAATCGATGAAATGCCGCAGTTGAAAAACACGCATACGCACCCTCGTTCACAACTCTCCTTGCAGCAGAAGAGCAAGACGCATCAACCCACTTAGCAACATGTTGCACGCGCATAGCGTTAGGCGCGGTATAATAAATATCGCTGACTTTGATTGCCTGGTGAGATTGTGGTGTGAATAATTTTATTGCTCACTCTTGAATTCCAAAACTGTTCCCATTGTAATTTGGCGATCGAGGCTTAATAGGCTGTATGCACTTATATACCATATTTATATTAGTGTGTGTGTAAATATAAGAATGTGCGGCGTTGACATTCAACTGTCAAAAGTAACGAAAAGGATAAAACCAGCATGAGTCAAATGACGACAATGGATCACTACTGTGATCTTCAAAGTTGCTGAAACACACACACACAAATGATCGAAATTGTTGCTTGCGAATTGGAGCTACCACATAACATATGACTTCCTTTATTATTCGTGGCAGGTGAGGTTGGTTGGACACCCAATTAAAGCAGCTGTAATAGACATCGAAAATTGATCGCGTCAGGTTTTTCTAGAAGAAAAATTTCGCTATAATCGTGCAGCGATCACAAATCTTCATTTCACATTTTTCCAAATTCAGTTATTGGTTATTTTAAATTCCCCGCCCCAGTCGATAATAGAATTAAATTATGTTATAAAATTCAGTATGAGAGGAAATATTTGGGTAAAGATAATTGCGGTTGACAGCTTCAGTGGCTGCGTTTTGAAATTAGTTATAAGCGTGAAATATTAGCGCTAGCATTTTTTTAGGTTTTGGTACGAGGTTGGTCCAACAAATATTTTGTTTGGAAAATAAAAATGAAGTTTACGAATAAATGGTGACTTATGATTCACTTTAGCCATCAGTTAGCTCTACACACTTGACCTAGAAGTTCTCCAGCTTCTTGTTTTTGGAGGTCTCCAAGGTATTATGAGGTGTAAGACGATCCGTTGTCACAGAGAAAGAGCAAATCGAAGGAGTTTTTCGCTGGACAATCCTCTTCTATGCGTACAACAACATCTCAAACAGTTCGTGGTTACATCTTCTTCGATATTCATCGTCACAGTGACGTCTCTAAATACTTTGGAAACAACAACCTTCTGAATGTGCCAGTTCTTTTCACCTTCGGTTAATCATTTTTCTTTCTTGGCCCATCAAGGTTCTACTTAGCCGTGAATCTGAGATCTACACGCTGATTATCAGTATCTCACTCAAATTTGTTCACGTTGGACGGAGTGTTCGACAGCGCAGGATTAGGGATTGAGTATAGAAGCTAGGCCACGCTGAAGTACCGAAAGTAACTGTCCAAACCTCATCGGCATTACAAACTTCGCCAGCATTAGAGCTTCTGTGATCTCCTCCCGGGAGTCGATTTACGATCATCAATCGATGAAAACGAAATAAAAACAAAACGTCACCACCGATATTACGATTTTCCATATTTCTAAAATCCACAGAGACACACACTTCCCCATACAGCGAAATAAAGGAGAGAGTATACGAAACGAGAGCCAACCTTTTTTATATCAGTGGCTCTATTTGTTATTACCGGACTGCCCTCGTATTAAATTTTTTAGGGCATTAGTTTACGCACTAAAATCTGTAATATTTTGGAAAGGGGAAGAACAGGGGAATTTTTGTTGCAACAGCGGTAATTTGATTGATGCCTGCTGCAAGCACTTTTAGTCACTCTATTTCATGTAAGTGCGCGTTTATATACAAACATACAAACATCCCGTATATACATACATTCTAACATGTATGGAAGAATTTTCGTCTAATAAATTTAGAAAGCGCCTTAACGCTCTAAAATACTACTTAGGCTCTCCCCTTCGGCCATCAATGCGTATTTATGAGTATCATTCACAGATGACTCGAACACACCATATGCCAAACATGATTCCACCGATACATAAATCATGTACGCTGTCTTCATTTTCTGAGACTTTTGTTCAGGTGGGCGGGTGCACAACTAAACAACAACAACAGTAGAAATTATAAAAAGTTTGTGCATAGTAAATAAAATAAATATGAATTCAAAGCATAAACGCCAATAAATGTGAAAAGCGTTTGGTTCTGAGCTCAATCCACTACCACCACCACTAGCGGCGCACAGTTGGCGCTTTGGTCCAACTAAGCCTTCCACCATAATTAAAATTTTTAATCAATTGGCATTGTCGTTTTGTTGGCAGCATTTGTTGTTATTGCAATTGTTTCTTTTTTCAACGCTGAAGATTCGAATTCAGATTTTTATGCTGCCGTATAACCTCTGCCGTTGAGCATACGAGGCTGGTTCAATAAAAATTTACTCATACCATCCAATGGTGCCGTTAATGCAAGTGAAATTTTTTATCGTTTATTATGTTCTCGTAGATAATTTGACTAGTATTTTTGTTTTGGTTGAAATATGCGGAGATTGTACATAGTAAAGTGGGGAAGAGCTTCGATGGTTGATTAAATTATTGGTTTTGGAAAGGAAATTACTCACTGAAATCAGCCAGGGATTGGATACTCTGTTTGGAGACGCTTTGAATCTGTGACTGTGATGACTATCAAAAATTGGATATATAAGTATCAATTAAGTTGGCTTTTGGTTGGACACACCCAAATACCCAGAAAACGGCTATCAAGAAGGATAACGCGGCCCGTTTCCACGACAGTTGGGTCTACGTAATCGGAACGGACCTGGAATTTTTATCTGGTCAAGGACTGCAAACTCGGCTACAACAACAATGATAACGTGACAGAAGTTCGCTAACTCGTTTCTCAGATCGCTGATTGAAGCTCGGCAAGGTAGCTGGTTGAATAGACATCGAAAGCGACCGCATGAGTCTAATATTACATAAAATAAAGAAGATGAGAAACTGTCGGGACCGTAAGTGTCGCGTTTACGCACTTGGATAAACTATTGCATTTCGGAAACCAAAGCAGAATCGAAACAGTGGACTTCACCCAACGAACCTACTCCAAAGAAAGCGGAGACTGTGCCATCGCCCGAAAAGAGGAAGACCACCGTTTTCTGGAGTTCACAAGCTATGATCTTCATAGAATACTTGGCGAACTCAACTTAGTTAAAAAGTAGTGCTCCACAAAGATAAGGTATCGGCTCATACCTTATACCCGAAGTTTAGCTTATAAGAGAAGGTTATCAGCAGCACGGACGTTCCACTTTGCAGACCTTCAAAACTTATATTTCTTAGACGAGTTTAGTGAGATGGAGCAACGCTGGGTCCAGTATAGCTAGTTAAAATGGAACTATGTTCCGAAATGAAGGGCCATTTTTCTGAATGTTTATTTCTTCTTTAGTAGACTAAATATTGCTCGAACCGTCCTCGTTTGTTCGGCTGTGCGCCTGTTCGCCGGGCACTCGTTTATGTAAATCGCTGTGCGCCGCTGTGACAGCCCGGTTAACTAACTGCCTGTTGGCTGGTGATCACAGCTTGCGATTTGCAAGGCATTTGCATGCATTTGATGAGCTTTCTTTCGTTGCGTTGGCTGCACTAGCTAGTTGGCTACAGGGCGTCTGCCAGTCCTGTTGTTGCTTACTTTAGCATAAAGGCCATCACAGCTTACTGTCCGCCAAACATCCGCCTGTCTGTGTACTGATCTGTTTGTGGATTTTGTTTCGTCAGTCTGCTGCTGCCTCCGTGTAACGTCCAATCGTGTAGCGCCTGCCCGCGATCTTTGTCCCGGGCGTATAACTGCGACAAGCCGAGCGCGAAAACAGCAATAAGCAGCTGATTTCAGCCCGTTGAGGTGGCGGTGGCGTTGCTGGTGTGCGTGTGCATAACGCGTCTGCTGGCAATTCGATATCCGCTAAGAATATGACTGCGCATAAGTCAAGCATCGCGGCGGTTGATTTATTTTGATGTTCGATCTGATCTTGTGTTGTATGTTTCAGGCAGTTGCCGCAGCCGTTCGTCGCGGCCCCCTACTACGCTTGTTTTAGTGGGCTTTCAAAGTTTCTTTTTCGCCTAAATGTTCGATGAAAATCGCTGCCCAGCACCACGGTGTGCAGTAGACGCTGCCCCCGCTGCTGCTTCGGCTGTACCGTGGTTGCAACATGCCACATATGCATGAGTGTGTGTGCGCGATCGACCACTCGTGGTCTGCACGTCGCTTGCGACATGCGTTCTCAATGAGGTGTTGAAGGCTGCTTTAACACCATTATTTCTGCATACATTTGTCCCAATTTAAAATGTTATGAAAGCGCTACAAATAATTTATGAAGATTTCGCCATTTCTTCAGCCTTCTGCTCTTGCTGACGCTGCTTTAAGCGGTTTTTAGACACAGCCCGACTACTTTGCAATTGCGCTTCACCCATTTGGCCTCTAGACGTTGCCCTGTCATCATCGCTGTCAACGTTGCTTTGTTGGTGTCAACATTGCAACGCTGGTGTTGTTGTTGTTGCGGTGGTGGTGGCGTTAATGTTGCCGTTGATTACTTCGTTGTTGGCGTCTGTTCAGCACCTCTCTCTATTCGCTTGCACGCACCTGTTGACTTTGCACTCTCTTGTCTTCATGCTGTTAGGACACAGGATCATGATAGGCGCAGAAGAATTATACTGTGGGGATCTAATAGACAGTGGTAAATTGAGCTGAAACGCACAAAGGTTATGTCAGCGCAGAATAGTAAAATAGGAAGGCCATGTTTAATTCGTTGAGAAGTCGCATGCTCAATAAATCTTATTTCAGTTATTCGCTAAAAAATTCAAGTAACTTTCACATGCACAGGTGCATCCCCTCCTTCATGGCGGCATATATAGTTTGCATATATATATTAAAAGTCAACAGTTTTTTACTAGTTTTTTCATTTATTTGGACTTTCATTATTTGTTTGGGCTTGATAAAATTAATCGACATTTTACAGGTCTTTGCGGTATTTTTTCGAGAATTTCCGAAAGCGTATCGATAATTTTCGGCATTCAATTCACCTTTAAAGAATATCGAGTTAGATTGCAGAGGTATTGGCACTAATAGCACGCAGAGTTACCGCGGGAGAGTCAATTCGGCGTGGTTTTGCTACAACTCGGGATGTATGGGACTAGTTAGCGCGTTTTGCGTTGAGATCTTAAATATTAATCATTACAGCTTGTGCAAATTGCTCGACCTTTCAAACTTTCCAGAGAAAAACAACGGCTTTTATGAACCGGATTTGAATTGAATGTCTATATTTCTTTAAAGGTTATACCGGTGAAACGTAACCGTCTATAGCGACCGTTATCGCTTTCATGACTTCGCCACGAATATTTGATCCCCTGAATTGAAGCTTGTGATCTGGACGACATTTGGTTTCGCTTTCAGACAGCGCACCACTCTTACACATCGCATCAATCCAATGGATTTATTGAAGAGAACTCTTCGGTGAGAGCAGACTTTTTTCTGTGGGGATACATAAAAGTCTAAGTGTTGCGGACAATTTCACATCGATTCAGGCCTTGGAACAAAACATCACGTTTGCATTCGCCAGTTACCAGTCGAAATGCTCGTACAGGTCATGAAATTATTTACAGACATCGAAACCGTGGCCAATATTTGAAAGCGATAATCTTCCCAAAATAAATGCCTAAGGATATTTCTTTCGAATGATAATAACCATAAAACAGTAGGGAACCTCGAATGGATCACCCTTGGATCAATCACGGATCAATTTCGCAACGCATTTTACTCTGGTGGATAATGCGTATACCGTATAATAATGCACAAATCGACGCTATTGTGCTGCTGTGAAGCAGATTATCAAAACAACACCCGAATAGGTCCAGTCGGCTCAATTTTATGGCAGCTATATTCTATGGTGGTGCGATATCGGCTGTTCAGACAAATGAACAGTTTCTTTAGGTGAAGAAGATGTGTGCAAAACTTGTAATCGATTTCTCAAAAACTGAGTGACTAGTGCGAATATAAAGCTGAATAGACAGAGAGCCAAGATCGCCGCACTTTAAACACTCTTACCTTCTTTTAATGCCTGATCTCTCCAACGGATTGGAGACCTTCTTCTTTCTCTGTTTCTACCGGCGGATACTGAATCGAAAGCCTTCAAAACTTCTCTTGCATCGGGACGACATGACCTAGCCAGGGCAGCCCCTGTCTCTGGATTCGCTGAACTATGTCAATGTCGCCGTATATCTAGTAAAGTTCATTGCTCCATTTACTGCGGAACTCGCCGTTGACAATGCGCAATGCATAAATCTTCCGTAAAACTTTTCTTTTAAACACTGCTAAGGACAATTTATCAGAAGATGTCATTGCTCATGAGAAGAGAAGACTCTACTTGCCTACTCAGTCCAAAGTAGCACCTGTTGGTAAAAGGTTCTGCGTCGGATTTCAAGACAGCGGTCCGAGTCGATGTAAGGTTCTCGGAGTGTACACACTGGATAAATGTCTTCCTTCTATCACAGCGAGATCGATGTGATTTCATGCATTACGATCTGGAGAATGGTCAAGTAACTTGATGATTTTTCTATTGCTGGAATTTAGTAAAACAGAGTACCGATCGATCAGCATCAACCTTATACGGAGAGGTTTCGTCATGAATTCGGAATACACCAACTTTTGTACCAAAGATGCCTTCTTTGCCCTTCCTGGCGTTAAAATCAACCAGAACAAATTTCTATATCGTTGCGGGGGAAATCGTCAATAGCACGCTTTAGGCGCTCATAAAAAGGATCTTTCGTCATATCATCATTATCTTTTGTCGGAGCGTGGACGCCAATCAGCGATATGTTGAAGAGTTTTGTTTTTATGCGGAGTGTCTTCATCCACCAGAGTGAATGTCAGAACTCTTCTACCATGAATTCCACACCGAATTTTCTTTCCTTTATATGGCCGCAGTAATAAATGTTTCAAGGACCTACTAGTCTTAGTCCTTGTCCCGTCCCTGGTATGTTTTGAATAGCGGTGATGTCACCCTTCACCTTACGAGGGCATCAACCATCAGAGCAAGGGCATCGGCACCTTCCCCATTTAGTGACCGGATATACCAAGTGCATGCCATCAAAAGTTGGATTATTCATCCGAGGCTGTTGTTTCTTTTTCATTGGGAGTGGTTTTTACGTGGCGGACGCACCTCTGCTGAACAGACACTGCAATTAGACTGCAGCGCAACCTTAAACCGATTATGTCAATGAAAGCTTCCTCTCTTTTAGCCGTGATCATAGGCTCCACACGGGTTGGCTACTGCATCTGACACAAGGGTTGCTCTCGTTTCCAGGGTGCGCGGCGAGGACGCAAGAATAGGAATTGGGTATAGCCCTACGCCTGTAACTGTTTACCCAGAAGCATGACTATACCCATTACACACCATAATCGGGGTTGGCTTAATATCATCATTGAGTGAATCTTGCAAAGAGCTAGCCTATCCTTTAATTCAACAATCAGCTGCATAAGTCTAGTACTTCTAATGAAGATTATTACACAAAAAAGTTATATAAATATATATTATTATTTATCAAATGAAAGTATTGACAAATAAATATACATGTATAACAATTATCTAGTATAATCTTTTCGTCGCGGTTCAGTTAAATTTAATTAAAAATTTTCAAATAAATAAAGTACTGATAATCATTTAGTAAATGATAATGTTAAAATTTATTCTTAGGGAAAAGAATAAAAAAAAATCAGAAGCATTTGGAAACCTACTTGAACCTACTTGTATGTATTTGAGCATCCCAAAAATGTAGATTGCAATCACAAAAGCTTATAAATGCTTAAAAATCTAGCTTTTAGTGTTTTGGCGAATCTTTATATAAAATAATGGCGCCAAAAGAGCTACTGAACAAAAAAGGGTTCGTGTCAACAGTATTTTGAGTCCATTCATATCCCATCAATGGATAAACGTAACTTACTTTATTGCTCTGTTGGGTACATTATTGTTGCCAGTAGCTGCGGCGACTACTTGTACGCCTAAATCTCGGACGGGACAAGCACACCGTTATATTTTCCTTCCATACTCGACGTGATATATGAACTGAACGCCATCATTTTTTACACAAAATTAAGTAAATAAAAATGTCACTAATGATTTCGAAAACAACATTCTCCTTTTTTACCTTTTTCTGCTATTTATTTGGGAAATAAATTAAAATAATTTTCTATTTTTTGCGTATTATTCTAGCCACATTTGTGGTTGTTTGTGGCGCCTGCGGCTGCCTGACTTCAAATACATATGTACTACACGACTGTATCTGTGTGTGTGTGTGCTTTTATTTATGTTTCGAAAATTAGTCATAAATTTATTTGAATTCTTCAGTTCGCCGACATTTAACGCGCCCAATTAATTTTGGTACATGTTTTTTGGGGCAGTGGCTGGTTATCTTGCTATTTCACCACACAGAAACCCCGAAACTGCTGCACACACTCCGACTGCTTTGAACAATTCCAACGTGTTTTGACGTTTCTTTTTGTTAGATCTCTTCGAGTTCATTCCACGAAAGCGAAGGTGATAAAAATCTTTCATGTACTTTAGCATGTAAATGCGTTAAATTTGCCACAGTTGTAGGAAATAATTATATTTATTTCACAGGCTGGCTTGGAGTATTTTTTGTTTGGTACTAATGGTATACCCTTCTTGGTTTATGAAGTTGTTTTGAGAGTAGATGAAAATTTTAACGGAAATATACGTGATTTTGGTGAACTTCACAATAAATTTTCTGACTTAGTCAATTGAAAAGTTACCGGCTTGATACTATAAGTCCATATGATTTTCAGTTTACCCTAACCTTCAGTAGTCTCGTGTGTAAATTTGACAGCTGTCGAAACATTAATTTGTGAATTGTATCATTTTGAATGAAGCAACTTTTGTTATTAATAAAAAGACAGTGGACACCCAAAATAGGTTGTTAGCGACGAAAACATCAAAAAAGTCCCAAAAATTATTTTGGATGACCGTAATGTGAAATCGATCGAGATAGCTGGCACTAAAAGGATCCCAACTGAACGTGTACGTCATATCATTCACGAATATTTGGGTATAAGAAAGCTCAGTGCAAATTGGGTTTCACGAGAGCTCAGTTTTGGCCAATACAGCGACGAGTTGATCGGATCACTGTTTGGAGATGTTAAAGCGTAATAAACACGAGTGGCTCCATCCTTTCACTTCGAAGTCCATTCGACAGTCATTCGAGTGGACTACATACAATGAAACCGCCCAAAGCGTGGAAAAACGCAACGGCTGGCAAGATTATGGCGTCTGCATTTTGGAAAGCGCATGGAATAATTTTTTAGTCTACCTTGTAACTAGAAAAAATGGCCATCAACAACGACTATTAAATTTGAAAGACGAAATCATTGAAAAACGGCCGCATTTGAAGGAAAAGAAATAACTGTTTCACCCAGGCAATGAACTGTGTTACAAGTCAGTGAAAGCGATGGCAAAAATCCATGAATTGGGCTTTGAATTGCTCCCGCATCCAGCGTATTCTCCAGATGTGTCACCTAGCTAAGATTTTCTAAGATTTAAAAGAAAGCTCGCTTTGAAGATATTTTCGTTGAATGGAGAGAATAAATCGCACTACAAAATTGATATCGAAACTTTGGAAGATCGCTAGAATTATTATATCACCTTTGATGGGAACTATTGCCATCTATGTGTCGGCCTGGAGGCTTTCCAAATGACCTGTTACAACTGAATTTTCTACTTTTTACAGATCGTAAATTATACAGATTTTGTAGTTTATCCATTTCATCCGGACTATATGTCCATACCTTCGTGAAATGTATAATTACATAAAAAAATGTTATTGAATTTATTGATAAGCTTTCCCTCGCATGTTCTTGGCAACGAGCAATAGACCAAATCGGATCATTACACTAGAAATTCTATGTTTATTAAATTTTGGGTAAGATTTGATTTATTTGAGTTGCGCGAACCAAATTTTTCGCTAGATTCACACCGAAACCTCGCTTACCTCATATAAATCATTACCATCTAACTGATTTTACAATAGATAATTGAAACAATTAGTATATTGTCTGATAAATTCTCCCAAGAAAAGGTTGAAATTGGCTATATCTGCACTGGTGTCGTTTTGTTCCATGGATTTTTCATCATATTTCTCGAATAATAATTTAGCACCAGAAGTGCTTACAATGAGTCCAGAGCTTCACCTAAAAATTAATACGCACGTTGTCTTTAATACTTTGGGATTTGGCAACACTGGTGTTGCAATTTCGAAACTTATGATTTTATAGTAAAGTTTGTCATTTTTGACGGTATGCATACTTAGAACGTTTCGGCATACGAGCGCTATTTGTGCTGTTTATAGTAACTAAAAATATTCTTGTCGACCAAAAAATGGAATTTGCCCGCACGCGCGATATGTTTTTGATATTTTTGACGTGAATTACCTCATCCAGAGTATATAGATGAACTTAGTTCAATTTTTAGATGAATAAAGCTCCATCAAACACCAGTCTTTATCGTTGGTATGATGATTTCAATCGAGACCGTAAATTACTCCAAGATGAATTTCGGCGAGGTCGTGCAGAATCAGTTGTGGTTTCGGATGATGGATGTTTGATGTTGTGCGCAAACTGATATTGCAAGATCGTCATGCGGCCTATCGTGAGATTGAGATAACTAAACTATGGGCATTAGTGGAAATAACATATATTCAATATTCTATGAACATTTGACTGTAAATATAAAATTCTTTATGTTGGATACCATACAATTCGTCAAATGCTCAAAAAAGGCTCGTACCGATTGGTCAAGAGAAATGTTAACAAAATCCGATAGTGTTGCTTCGAAACATGTCTGTGTTATTGTGACAGATGGTGAATCGTTGGTTGTTGTCAAGTCAGGACGGACGATGGCTGACAAGCTGTCACAGTTGTCGACTTTGAATTCGATTTCGTGTGTGACTTACTTAAATGTTCTACGCAAACAAACGCAAACACGCTAAGTGGCGATAGGTGCAAACCTACATACATACACACACTCAGAGAGCAGTCAACCCCTCCGAAACCATTTGATATTAAGTCATTCGCACTCGAAACGGCGCACATTAATTCGCCTCAACACTTTTAATTGTTATGCGCCGCAATTGCGAGTGATGACTCTATGACTGAGTCTTCGGTGTGCTTCGAGTGCGTTTAAATTTTTTACGAGCGTATTAAATTGTGCATTTAACTACAACGCCGCCTTTAACTCGTCCATGTTGGCCACGGAGATGTCGTGCAAATCAGCTGTTGTGTTGGGGAGGGGGGGAAGCAAACTATTTTACGCATTTCTCGCATGTTTTTGCTACTCTTGAGAAAAGTGTGCAAGTGTGGAAAATATGTATTTCCTTTGAAAAAGTAGCAATCACTGCGTTTTATGTGCAACATAAAGATACCGACTATGTGCTGTGCATATCTCGAATGTTCGTTCGCACCTTGGTGCGGCGCTTAAAAGTGTTTTGATAGCTTCATAAAGCACATATCAAATGTGTGCATTTGTTGGTGTGACAGCGTTTACTTATGAATGGCAAAGATATTAGGTTAGTTTAGGAGCGGTTTCACTACTTGTCAAGTAAATAAATGTGGATATTTCAGTTTTGAGTAGACGAGATGCTAAAGGTGTTGAGAAATGTCGTCAGCGAGACAATGGAGAGGACAGCGGAAAATGTATAGAGGCTAATACGGAGCATGTGTACGAAGACATTCATTCATTAATGCAGTAAACAGTTTGAGACCACGCCACGCCTTTATAGAACTCGCAAATTATTTCGTAAATTCAAAGAAACAGGAATCTTATTTTTATATAGGGAATGTAGACTACTTGTTAAGTAAATAAATATGGATATGTAGACTCTCACTTATCAAATCAATTAAATTTTGAATTCGTTGATAAAAATATTTATTTTAGCGAAGCTTAAGTTACAAGAAAAGCCTTCAGCTTCTGCTTGATTTTATAAAGTGCACTGTTGTTCTACCAATGTTAGCCAAAACTCAACCAAACCCAGTATTAGCAACAACGTAACTTAACTCAACTAATTAATTCAAATTTTTAGTAACTCGTACCCAAGCAACTTAATATTTCATTGCCCATGTGACAGCTAAATATCGATTTAGCGTTTGAACCTTCTTATAAAACAATCAACTTGAGAAAGAGCCTTACTTTTCTTCTTTTTTTTGCTACTCAGTCCAAAATAGCACCTGTTGGCAAGAGTGATTCTGCGTTAGATTTCGAAGCAGACGTTGTTGTTCCAAAATAGACGAAATTATTTACGACATAAACATAAATAATCCAGTTATTGAAGTCAATGATATCAATATCATTATCACTCTTTTAGATTATTGTACCTTCCCTATTTAGGGGATCATTTTCTCCAACAATAGATTGAAGAAATCACACTACAGGGAGTCACCTTGTCTGAGCACACCTATGCAGGTTTCAATCAACGTGCATGCTTTTATCAGACAAGAAACGAAAGAAGAAGTTATCAGATGCTATAATTTCACTCCCATTCATCAGGCTGGAGAAGTGTTCCCTCCATAACTTCAGCATGCTCTGAACTTCAGCCACTAGATCATCACTTTGGGTTTTACATGAGTAGGAGTGTGGTTGTGTTGTGGTTGATCGCAAGATTGCGAGATGGGCTATTCGCTTCCTCTCCACCGCGACACGGCAGTTTTGTTCGTACCAGCTGCTCTTTAAACCTTTACGAAAACCAATGGTTTCGGTTGTAGGAAGGAACTTAAAATGCCGTCTCACAGTTCCTTTATACCGAGTTGCTGATGAGAGCTTTCAAGGAGCAGGAGGGCAAGTCAATTAGAAATCCGTTTCGCTGTCGGTTGTGATAGTAGCTCTGTCGTACCTTCCCTATGTTTTTTGACGGGCGTGCATTGTTGTACAGAGCCGGGTGCGTATCTTCACTAAAATAAGATAGTGGTCTGAGACGATGTTAAGTCCTCGGAGCGGACGCACTTCAAGGACACTGGATATACATATATCGTCCATTTATTACATCACTGTCAATTCGGTTTCAAACATTTCGATCCGGAGACAACCAAGCAACTTGATGAATTTTCTTGTGCTAGAATCTAGGCCCCTGCGAAGCCGATCAGCCTCAACACATATGAAGAGATTTCGACATGGAAGCCGAATTTTAAAATCTCTGATTATTGCAAAGCTGCCTTCTTTGCACACCCTGTATTTGAATCGCCAAGCAAAAATATTTTCAACATGGCGGAAGCAGTTTACGCGTGCACCGGTAGTCGCTCATAAATTTTGGTTCCCTTTCAGGAGCGTGGGCGCAAACCATTATGTTTAACAATTCTTGCCTTTCAAATGCGGATTGTGTGTTAGACGTTCATCCATCGGAGTAAAATGTCATGACTCTACGACTGAGTCTTTTTCTCACCACAGTCCTAATCTGATTTTTCAGTTCATTATATGGTGGTTATTACCGTGGTAAATGTCACTGTTCCGTCCTTGTCCAGTTCATCGTATTTTGAATGGCGGTTTTACTTTTTAAGATGGTACTCAGCCAAACCAAACCGCCGTGGACATTGTATAGGTGCATGCCATCAATAGTTGAGTCTTTCATCCGAGGCTTTTGTTTCTATTACAGCATGAATCATTTCTACGTGGTGCGTCCCTAGTTTGAACCACTGTAATTGCTTACCCGAAGCATAACTATACTCCTATTACACCCTAGATTTATGTGATTAAAATTAACCCTATCACCTAAAAGGACTTAAGAATTTTTAGTGAATAAATCATAACTTCGGTTTGGTCTAGACTTGGAAGTTTCAGGACTCTGACCTTCCTTAATTCTCTCTTTACGAGTAAGACACTCATACGCGGAGTCACGAATTCTTATTTGAACACATTATTTGAGCCACACTTCCTTAAACGATTAAAGCTTGGACTCCTAGTTTTGTAATACACACTCCTATGTTATAACTTGTCTATATAGTATAGCTGCGTTGAGACATCGTGTTTAGTAAAATCATTATATTACATCAGTGAAGGCTAGGAATTTTAATCTAACGAAGTTTCATCTGAATAATTAAGTTTTTAATGCATGGCAATGATCCGATGTCACCGTATATAAATTCGTCTGAGCAGTTTGTATAACTCTGTATCTACTTTGAATCGATTTATATCATTAAACCAGCGTTAAGTGATTCGAGACTATAACGTAAGATTTTTGAAACCAGGAAGTTATTTGTAAAGGTTAAGATGAGACGACGAAGGTCGCTTCTAACAATATCTTTCGCAAAAGAAAATATTCCAAACATGAAATCGAATCTGAATAATTTATTCGAAGATTGTATCGTTGCTTTGGATGATTATTTGTGTCAAATTTCGTGAAGATACCTCGTCAAATAAAAAAGTTGGGTTTGTATAGTCACATGTTTTGATTCAGAGTAGTTCAAGAAAGAACGTGGGCAAAATTTCAGAACGATATCTCAAAAACTGAGCTAATAGTTTACTTATATACAGAGGGATGGACAGAACATGGAAAAAATCAACGAAGCTCGTCTTGCGAATCATTTATATATATATCATATGCCTCCTTCTGGTTGCTACAGCTTTCTTGGCAAACTTAATATATACTGTTTGAGGTATAAAAAGGGAAAAAGTGAGGCTATTGAGAGCATCTCAACTTATATTTGCATAAATAGGAAGGATATTGACTATAAAAAATAGAGAAACTTTATTGCATTTAGAGTTTAACAGTAGTATGGATAAATTATAGAGAGGTTTGTGTGCACAAATCCCTTTAATAATTAATTCCACCTGTTCCAGTTAAATTTTAGAACAACAAAGTTCAATTTAAAAGTAAATTAAATATACATATATTCGACAGTAGTTATAAGCACTTCAATAATGAGTTGAAATGAGTAATTCCCACTCGAGACAAAGCGTTAGCAAAATTACTTAATTCGCACTGAGATAAGAATCAACAACCGACTAAATTTCCTTACAAAGTTCAACGCGAGTACGTAACTTCTGCAATTCGGACAATTAACAAGCCAAATTGCACTTTGTCAACGACAACAATAAACTTTCGAGAATTATGCAATAAAGTGACGAAGCTACTTGACAAGATCCAACAACCGAAATGACTTTATTTTGCCTCGCATTGTGACTGCATTCTGTGAATATGTCAAATAAGTTCACACTTTAATTTCCGTATGTGTGAGAGTACCTGCTGCCAGTTGTCAACTGCCAAGTGTCAGTGACAGCAACAGTAGCGGTTTAAGAGGTGAATGAAGTGAATGAATACAACAATTGCGAATGAGTAAGCCGGTAATTGCAGGAGACATAAATACTACATATTAACTACCGTATGAATAAATGAATGGGAGTGCTGAGAATGCACTTCCACATTGACATTTGCAACATTTTAAGTGGCTCTGCTTTTGTTTTTAAAATTTTTAATTACGGCAACAACAAAGTTGTTAATGTTTACTTGCGAATTAAGTGCAACTATTTGCATTGTGTCAAAAAACTGCTAAAAGCGTTGAAGTGGGGTAAGTTAAGCTTTGCGAAAGCATGAAAAAACGATTGCAGGTGATTCCTACTCAACTTCAGTGATGCACAATAAAAGTTTCGCTGACGATATGAAGAGTGACTGACCGACTTGTTCTTAAATAAGGTCAGCCATTGCACTGCGCAAAGTGGACCAAGCGGAAAAATTGCTTGTTACAAGTTTTTATTGTAATATGCAAACTAGGAAAGTGGACTTTCGAAGCTCGAAGCGGAAGCGAAAATTAGTATATTTAAATTTAAAATACTTAAAGGTAAAAACATTTTTAATTCAAAGGTATTCAACCAAGTTTTTTTAAGTTTTAAGTATCCAAATAAAAGCTTAAGTCAAAGGCTAAAGTCGGAAGAGTCGGAAGTCGATCAGAACTTATGCAAGATTCATCATAATCACCACCATCTTTGATTTTGCGGTGTTAATTTTTTCGGTTTCAGCTCATTTTTGGAACGCCTTTAATTAAATTGTTATACACAGGTTGTTTATATTTTGCAATTGGAGAACAAAAACAAATATTAATCATCCAAATCGCTTTATGGTTTTTCAAAACATTCTAACTAAAATCTATACACTTTTGGACACGTTTGAAGCTAATTTTCTAACAATCTCTTTGGCACTCTGATTGAGGTAGCTCCAAAAGATAGGTTCCATATCAGCAACAACCGCCTCTTCAGGTGTAGAAAAAACGTTGACCTTTTTGTTTATTTTAGAGTTAGGTTAGAGTGCTGATCAAAGATCGCACGTACACTGGTATACATATGTAGCTATAGAAAAAAAGAACTCCTGTGTTAAAACTTATAAATTAGTAAAACGCTTACTAGCCAATTAAATTTGCGCAGGGTTTAATTTCCACTACCGCCAGTTCGGTGGTTGTTTGAAGGTGTGAGCTTCCAAGGTGTCAAAGTCTGACCTCCCAAACCCGGGACGACCAAGATGGAAGTGTTGAGATATTTCTACCATCTTCTGTCAAACAGCTTCTGCAAATGGCGTCTGGTAAGACTCCCAACCCTACAGCATGGACGCCAATAGAGCATAATGGCCTGTCAAAATCCCACAACTATGTAGAGACCAGCCCATTTAAGGGTAAAGAGGGTCATCAGGGTCTTCTGAGATTAATCTTGAGCCAAAAAGCATTTGCGAGTGACTACGCAAGTACCGATGGTGGCCCAGCGTTGGCCAAGCTTCCACGAAACCCAACTGTTCAGTAGTAGAATACAAGAGGATGCGGTAGCACCGACCTCACATTCTACCGATAGTGGTTCTAGGGTGCCTTTCCTTGCTAGCTCATCAGCTTTGCGATTACCTGCGACTCCGCTATGGCCTCATATCAACGTTAGGTAGGTATGATTATTATAAACACGTCGGACTTCTATGAACTTGACTCACCAGTGAGCTCAATGTCTTTTTGCAATCACATACGACCGCAGTTATCGCCAAAGTACATAGCCGCAATAAAATCCTCAAGTCGCTAGGGGTCATTCCTCAACTGTGTCGATGACATCAGACAACACGGCGACCAAACTTCGGACGCAACTAACTTCCGACAAGCACTCACCGGTTTATTTAGGGTTTAGGTAAGGTGAGATTAGGTAAATAAGCTGATTCCTCATGAGGCCTCGAAAAGTGCTACTTGAACACCTAGAGACGCTTAACCGATGAGATGCTCAGAACTCCTAAGTATGCATCAGGAAGACCATTGCGTATCGACAAAAAGCCTAGAGCTCGCAAAAAATTTAAAGAGGCGGCTAATATCAATCTTACCTAAAGTATGGCAAGTGAGATGCTTCAACCGTAGTATGGTGGACAGTGGAGCTTTGACAATTGGCGTCCCCAAAAATATTTTATGTCTCTCCTTTATGTGTCCAGTTTTCGGAGTTTGATAGCAACCTTCACAGTAATGTATCTGTCGGCTATGTCCACGGATGCTATAAGTAGAATAACATTTAGTGCCATCATCGGTGTTGTACACAACTGATTCAAATTGTAACCGCTCGTTGAACTCGTTCTAGTCTCTTCTTTAGTGACTGCGACCTTAACGAACGCCCTCCACCAAACAGACGTTGCACAGAACAGCTTTGCCTTAACTATGATTTCGTAAAGTCAAAGCACTACTTTTGTTGACACCATTGCTTCGAAGATCTCTCTAAGACTCAGGCCACAGTTTTAAAGAGTCCTGGTGGGCTTTTCTCTGCTCACAGGCCGATAAGGAATACTATAAGTCCCTCAAGAAGAGACGCAGTGAGCTTTTTCAGGGTTGAGTCGAAGTTTGGAGCTTAGTTACGGGATCATTACAGTATTTTTCTGGTAGAAGTGGTTGCCATTGAGACAGCAGTAGACGTATTGCTCCGAAGTGAAGCAATATTAAGTAGCTTTGAGTTCGCTAACTGCTATTTCATTATGAGACCTGTTTGGAACCCTGATTATAGGCAAATCACTAGAAACTGTAAAGCTGATGAGCTCGCAAAAGGCAACTTTGAGAACAAGCTGGTACTCCGTTGCCCTCTCATTGACCGAGATTCACAGGTGCTCCTCTTTTAGAATAAAAAATAAAATAGCTCAGAAGACTTTCACTCTTGCGATCCGGTATGTGTAGACGAATTTTCTTAAAATTTAATGTATAATTGAAAATTATTCCCTAAAATATTCATCAGCTTCAGCAGTTGAAAACTGCAGTAGAATTTACATATTACATTTACATTTATAGAACCTTCGGATATACTTAGCTCGGTGGGTAATTGCAGTTTGGCAAGCACCGCCTACTGAATCCCACTTTTCAACCGGGAAAAAATTTTCAAAATAAACATAGAAAAATATGGTTAACGTAAAGGTATGTTAGTTGCGGGCAACACTCTCAACATTTATACGGATGGTATGAAAATTAAAGATGTAGATGCTGCGGTAATATACTGTCCCGAGTTAGGCATAAGACAGCCTTTCAAGTTGCCGTAACATAGTAGTATATTTGAAGCTGAGGTCGTGGGTATTTCGAAAGCCGCGGAGCTAGCCTCTAATGCACCTGCAGACAATTCCAGAGTCAACATCTACATAGACAGCCAAGCAGCAATCAAGTCAGTAACCTCATACCGCATGTCGACTTGGAGATTCTCAAAGGCATCGAAGGCAATGAGATAGTGGAATGTCAAGAATGGTACCCTCTCCTTTCTAGATCAAACAACATTTTATTCTTTGTGTAGATCCAGAGAAATTGAAATAACATGCCTCTTTGAGGTGTACCACTTTGGTAGTTTAAACTTGGAGATAATAGAAAATTTACCTTAGCAAATTCCCCCCCAAAAATTATTAATTATTGTGTTTCTTACCATTTCATAAAGAAGTTGACGGTTCTTCTCTCCCAGCAGCTCCGTTTTTCCGTCCCGAAGAGAACGAGAGACAAGTAAAAAGAAGCGTGGTAATCTAAAGAATCTGGTATGTAGACGAAACAATAAGAAATTTTAAGGTCCATACACCTAGGCTCTTAAGTCATACAGCTGAAATTCTGCACACGTCCGTTTCGCCCGAAGTAACTGCTTATTTGTCTGAACATACAAACTGAATGATCGGTCTAAAGTGCTTGTTTAAGAAAATTTGTATTTGTGTAGGGTATTATAGTTTCAATGCAACCGCAGTTAGCTTTTTTTCTTGTTTTTTCAAAACTACAATTTTTGTGGCATAAATATACATGAAATACTTGAAATTGAAATTTCACTGAATCCGGCATCTTATTCATTTTCATACCTACATACTCTCCCGCTCTCTCTCTAACTCAAATACCATAGTTTCCAAGCCATTGGTGCAACACCAGTACGCAACAACAACAACAACAACACATTTTTGTGCAATATTTATTGCAATTGCAGCTCCAACTTATAGCTGCCCTATCCCCTCAATCACGATCACACCCATTGTCATTTTAAAACGGTACATTAAGCGGCTAAGCCTTTATCCTTGCTTCTTTAATTATGCAGAGGACCTTTTCGACCCCTTCAGACGACATTTGACCGGCAAACAAAACAGCAAAGCCAAATGAAAATTAGGAAAATCCATTCCAATACTTACGGCAATTGCAACGGCTAACACAACAACAACAATACAAACTCAAACAGCCGTAAAGTTGGTGCAACAGCAGATGCCATTTGGGGCGAGTGCACTTTGTGCAAGTAATTTTTACAGTTCAACAATTGGAACCAATTGCCAGCAAATAGCTGCAATAACAACAAAGACAACAACATGCCGACTGCAGCTGCAATCGAAATGCAACGCAATGCAATGTCTGCTGCTACTGCATTATGCAAAAGTCATAAAATAAATTCGAAAATTGGGCGAAAAATTTGTTTGGCTCCGGCTCATATTGAGAGGTGTGTGCCGGTGCGAGAGTGTTGCCTCAAATGCAACGCAAACATATTAGCAATGCTGCCTGCCAGCTGCATTGGGTAGATGTGGCAAATTGTTCATGCAACACCGCCAAGTGGAGTCTTATGTCATTTGCGCACAGCCAGCCACTCGAAATGCCCGGCAGCTGAGGCAAGTGGCGGAGGAGGAGGGGGAGAAGGCGGTGTGCAATAAGTGGTACGGCTTGTTGTTGTTGCTGTTGGCGTTGGCGTTAGTGCATCCACAAAGGCTTTTTGTAAATTTTATCCGCAAAGTGGAAAATGTCAACATTAATTTGGTGTTTTGTTTTGTGCGAATTGTGCACAGCCGCAGAGCTACAGTGCCACAGCAGCACCACAGCCGCCACAGTCATGGCCACAATTTTAAATTAACCCCCAAAACATGTTTAGGGGTTTTCCGCACAATTGCATTCGGACGATGCGGACGAGTAAATGTGCAACGCCGCCGGCATGAACGCTGCGGCGGTTGACAGTGTGGCGGCGGTGCAATGCACCTGCCACAACTGCAGTGCAACGACTGCTGCCACACACCCACCGCCGCGCTGGCAACTGCATCGATACTACAGTTGGTTGGTAATTAAGCAATTCGTGCCGCACTGGCCAGCATTAATGCTTTTAGCTGTCGGCAATTGACTGCTGCATTGTTGCATTGCTGCACTCACTTAGCGCCCAGCAGGTGGGTGGGGATTTTGGATTTGTTTGCTAATTGAATTTCATTACACACATACACACGTACAACAGGCTTGACCAAAAATGCATTTACGCTCGCATACATGTGTGTGTGTGTGTCCGTGCCTGCAAGGTGCATTGCATGGGAGTCACATGCGCTGCAACGCTCGGCACTTTTTCCACATTTTCCACAGTTGTGCGACACTTGCCGAATATTTATTGACAATTGCTTGTGCAACATTTGTCTATGCATGCAATGGTGCCAAGTGGCACATGTAAATAATACCCAAGCAAATAAATGTGAAATGAGTGCAAGCGACATGTGGGTGGAGTGCAGGCGTTGACGGTGCCAAGTGCAACATAATAAAATATTTAAAATCAACTACGCCCATCGTCAGAACAAGTGAATGGTTTTTAAGTAACCTTTCTTAGGAAAGATTGGAGAGCAATGTGTATTTAATTGTTTTTATTTACCAAGGTTCGTACCAAGGTGCATTGAGCTTTTTAGAGGGTTAACTCCGTGCATCACTTCTGCTATATACTATATTTATACATACTTACTCCTCCGAAATTTTAACAATTTTCTTTTCTTGTGAATGTCATGATGTGAGTCTTGATATTAGGCGGCTTAGGGGAAAAACGGCGACCTTTAATTCCACTTCTGCTGGTAAATGTATGCCTTGGGTATATAAGAAGCTTTATCGTGTTTAACAGACAATTAGGCGGACACCGCAATGAAAATAAGGGAGAAAGTTAACTTCGGTTGCTACGAAGCTATAATATCTTTCACAAATATAAAAGTTTCCATACAAAAACTTAATTCTGAACCGTCAGTTTGTATAACATTTTTGTAGGCAATAATCCACGCCAATTTCATTGATCAGTATGTCAGCTATATGCTAGTGATCGGATCTGAACTGTTTTATCGGAGTATATAACATATCTGAACTTTTAAAGATACACAACATATGATATGGAACCGTGGCGAATATTAAAGACTGGCTTACGAGTACTAAGCTGCAGCTTGCAGGTGAAAAAACAGAGACAGTGCTCGTCACAAGCAGAAAAAGGCTAGAAACGATCACCTTGAACATTGATGGTTATAACGTTGTAACTCAAAATTCATTGAGGTACCTTGGTGTTATGATCGATACGACGTGTTCTGCTGGCTAAAGTTAGTCAGTCAATGCTTATGTACGCAGCTCCGAAATGGGGGACAGCCCTGCGTCAAAAAACATGAGCCAACAAGGCAAAAGCTGTGTCCAGGTTATGCGCACTTCGAATTGCCTGTTCGTTTAGAACAGTGTCGCACGAAGCGATTGCTATCATTAGTATCTTGTCTTATGCCACCAGATTAATGGCCTCTGAGTTAAGTCTGCGGTAAACAAAAGCCATGAATAAGCGCCTAACGGCTGGCGAGCGCAAAAAGGAGAGAAAGACAAGTCTCTATGAGTGGCAAAAGCAATGGAATGCGGCAGATAAAGGAAGATGGACATATATACGAATTGAGAATATACTGGCCTGGATTGACAGAGAACACGGTGAGACAGACTTCTACTTAACGCAGTTCTTATCGGGCCATGGCTGTTTCAGGGAATACTTGCGCGAATTTGGCCACGATGAAGAAACACAATGTTCCATGTACGAAAATGCCGCAGAAAACGTAGAGCACATCTTTTCTCCTGCTCGAGGTATGTATGTAGTGGTGAGAACCACCTTAGAAAAGCTAACAAATGAAAGGATGACCGACCACATAGCGAGCCACATGCTGCGATCACAGCTGGTATGGGCTAAAATGAAAGAGTGGGTCGCAATAACCCTTCGAGAACTCAAAATGAAAGAAAGGCAGCGGAGAAGCATAAGATCACATGAATAACCGCGTAGATATGATGTGAAGAGGCATTTATCGCCAAGCTGGGTCCTGCGAAATGGTGCTTAACAGCGGTCCCGCAGGTCCGCCTTAACAGCAGCTGGAGTTAAAGGTTTGGTACGTAGGCATACTGTTTCGAAAGTCCAGCATATTATTGAATACTCTGGATGTAGTCCGGAAATAGTGTACTCTAGTATACAATATTATTTGTGCTTGTTACCAGCTTTACTCGGTAGATCTTTGGAAGATTCCCCCTTCGGAAAAAAACAACCTACTCAGATCATCATGCTGATTACATTAGTATACAATTATTTTGCGACTGTGATGTGACGGGCTGTTTCTTGCTAATCTTTGAACTAAAACTCCTAATCAGTTATTTAACTGGACTCCATAAAATAAGCTCACAAGCGGTTGCATATCTTCCCGGATGCAAATGATCAAAGCTGTAGGTAGTGGCTGTGATTGCTATTAGGTTCATTAAGAAAAGTGTGATAGTGTGTGTGTGTGCTCAAAGTCGCTTCGATATATAAGGGTTTGGTGCTCCATATCTAAGAGTTTTTTGAATCAGCGGACCAGCAGTCGGATTCTATGTTAAATTTGGTAAGAAAATGATCATATGGGTAATGGGATAGTAATCAAGAACCGAATTATTAATGCCCACGGACAATTTTCGAAACATATTTTAGGCTGAGGACTGTGCCAAAGCAGTTGCGCAGATATTATGTTAGATATGATATATTAGGAAAAAGGAAATGCTGGAGAAGTAAGGTAGGTCGTCTCGGCGCAATGCATTCTAGGTAACGTTAAATGACCTGTGGCCTTCCGTGTGCGTTAGGAGTTTTAACAGCTAACGTGCTCGGATGCGATTCGGACTATGATTTCAGGACTGCTTCTGATACTTTTAGATTTGGTTGAACCCTGGACCTGTGGTAGCTGTATTCCATCAACTGAATATGTGGGCGTGACACCCTGCAGTAATGGCTGACGGGTAAGTCTTGATGCTGCCTCAGTTCCATTAAAACCTTGGCAGTGGCTGAGGTTGATATTAATCGTCTTAAATTTGTAGTGAGCTCAAAACGCTTCGCGATTCTATGAGGGGATGCACCTTAAGGAGCTTTTGGTAATTTGGTAATTCGGGTACTATGTTGTAAAGTAAGTTTCGTACTATGGGTTCCTCAACTACACCTCATTGGAATGATATAGCATATTTCAATTAAAAAATTTACGGAAATTTAGCATGTTGTAATTGAAAATACTACCAATAGAAAGGCTTAGTATGGTCAAGATAGATAATATCTGTGTAAATGGTCGTATTCCTCTTTTCCAAAGAATAACTGATTTCTAGTAAGTAACTTATTCATAAAGAACCTAAGAAAATATAGCCGCTCTGTTTACTTCAATTCCTGACATCCTTAAGTGAGTACGGAAGTCATCAATTTTATGTGATTTATGAAAAAATTTTAAATCGAAACAATTTAAAATTATTTAGTACACAATTTGTGTGACACTTCCAATGTTGAGGCTCATCTCACCGACCAGTGATGCGACGCAACGACGATGCAACAAAATGCAAAATGCATTCGCATTGCAGTGCATCCCCTTTATTGCTGCCATTGTCAGGGCTGCCTGTGCTTCGCTGCAATTTTTCTAACCGCTTCAGTGTGCGTAACATGACAACAAAATGGCCAAAACGACAAACCGCTATAATTTACCATATTTTATGACCGCGTTGCAGCAATAAAATCGCCAACAAGCTATATAACTCATTTGAAATGCCGTGTGCCACGCGGCGTTGCAGTGCCATGCCGTTGTGGCAGTACGAGCCTATATAGCGGCATACCGACCAACCAACAAAATGCGCGCCGCACAACATATCTACCTATATGTTTATATGTGAATTCACAAATTGGTATATGCAGTTGAAAATTAACAGTTGCCTTAGTGTGTGGGTTAAGTGTTTGTGTGCAGTTAGGCGCGGCATGCCACGCATTCATTGCTGCTGCTACTGGTGCTGCACTCGTGTTGGCGGCAGTAATTTGTAGCTACGCTGCAGTATCTTAAATGCATTGTGTAACCAACTGCCTACTCCATCCCACCCTTTGCTCTATGCGTAGTTTATTTAATGGATAATACTTTCATTGAATTGCTGCACTCAAATTGTATTGCCTAGTGGATTTGGTGGATCGGAGCAAAAAATTATACAGTTGCGTTCTTTTACAAATTTGAAGCTTTAGTGTAGCAAACACAAAATATTTGACGACCAAAATTAACTTCTTTTGCATGTTTTGACCCGTTAGGTGTACTTTTTTCATAGTTGTTTAAGATATATGAGGATTGTCGATAAAAATAGAATAAAGTTCGAGAATTTGCAAAAAAAAAAATGAAAATGTAAAATCTTTACTTCACTTCAGACGTTGTTTCAAACTGAACATTTAGCTTTTAGTTTCAGATGAAAGCTCCGTTGATTTCATTTCCACGAACATTTCTAGATTTTCGTTCAATGACGTTTATTTGGCGTGCAACTCGTCCTCACTTTTTTCGCAAGAAGTACATGTTCTAAGTTTCATTACGATATTTTAATTTTTGCTCAAGATATCGCTTGGATAGACGGACAGGTCAACAGTCACTCGGATTTCAACTCGTTTCATCGTCCTAATCATTTATATAACGAGTAATTCAAGCAGAGATACATTTCTAAATAGCCTTTTTTGGACAGATCACATGCGAGTCGCGTCAAGCTGTTATGTTATTTTTGTTGAATATTGTTCGGCATTTCATCATGGAAACACCTACGCTTTATTACGAAAATTCACGTTATGTAAAGAATGTGTTTCTCGCGCTTTGCTCAACTTGTGGTCAAGATAATCAGTCTATGTACTGAGCGTACCCATCGCAACATCCATCACCCATCTTGAGACGCAGCATTCATTATTGGATAATATTCGACCGAATAGCCTACGCCCAGCACGCAGTGAACAAAATATAGCAGCCGAGCTGAGAGTGTATACGGAAACCGTAGAGAGTCAATTCGGCGCCGTTCGCTCCAACTCGGAACTCGAGATCTTAAATTTTCAATTAATTAATGGTCTAACTTGCTTCTTAAGTTATTTTCCAGCTTATACCGTGCTTGCCGTGTCTGGTTGTCGAATCCCGCTCAACTTTCATTATACTTTCATTACTTACTTTTAGGAAAAGTATCGGAAGGTGGTTCTCCCGTGGCAGTGGTTTGTAATCACATCCAGAAATGTATGCCCAACTTAGCTTACGGCAGACAGGTAGTGATCGGCAGTAGTGAAGGCTCCAGAAAAAGAAGAAGAAAACATACATATGTATATATAAGTAATCAGCATGACAAGTAGAGACGATTTAGTCTTGCCCACCTGTCTGTAGATACTAATAAGTTTTACACATCCTTTTCTTCCCAAGAAGTTGCTCATTTGTCGGAATCGCCATTATAGCATATTGCTGTCAAACAAAATGATAAGGAATTTTTTTTCATTTGACGAGATAATATTGTCTAAGCCAATGTTGCAATATTCGAAGAATTACTATAGGATCTCGCTGCCATGAGCGGATCCACTCTCTCGCGGTCCCAACGAAATCTGCGAAAAAAATTGTTCACTATATCAAGTAACTGCTGGAAAATAAATGTCGAAAAAAGAATAAATAAAGCATACTAGTATATGGCCTACTATACTTGCAAGAGAATCGTCAGCAAGAATTGGGGCCTCAAACCTAGTATAATCATGTGGATGTATACGGCTGTCACGAGACCTATACTTACATATGGAGCTCTGGTATGGTGGCCAGCGCTAAACAAACAATACGACATAAGAAAATTAAATGGAATACAAAGAGCACATGTGCAGGTGCAATCAAGTCATGTCCGATTGACGCGCACAATGTGGTCCTGCATCAACTACCCATAGACATTTTTATTCGTAAAACAGCAGCATTTTCGGCTATAAGAATAAAAGAACTGGGTGGTTGAAATCAGCAGATTTCAAGAGAGAGTGGATCCGCTCATGGCAGCGAGATCCTATAGTAATTCTTCGAATATTGCATCATTGGCTTAGACAATATTATCTCGTCAAATGAAAAAAAATCCCTTATCATTTTGTATGACAGGAATATGCTATATTGGCGATTCCGACAAATGAGCAACTTCTTGGGAAGAAAAGGATGTGTAAAACTTATTAGTATCTACAGATAGGTGGGCAAGACTAAATCGTCTCTACTTGTCATGCTGATTATTTATATATACATATGTATGTTTTCTTCTTCTTTTTCTGGACACAGTGTAATCCTGAACAAGCTCAACAATAATAAATCAGACTACATTCTCCCAAAGCTGGATTTCAATAGACACTTCCAGGTGAGGATACCCTCTAGACGAGAATGGAGAAGAGGCTCAATAGGGGAGGAAGTAAGATAGTCTTTATCTTACCCGTCTATACCGACGGGTCCAAAATGGACTGCGGAGTAGATACGGGGGTATTTTCCGTTGATCAGACAATTCTCTCACTATCCGTCTACCGAACTAGGCTAGCATCTTCCAAGCGGAAGTACTGGGCATAGAAAAAGCCTGCGAAGTTCTATTGGAAAACCACGAGAATATAATAGGTTGTCAAAAAAGTTTTGCGGTATTTTCGCTAGTTGGCGCTGAAAGCGCGTAGTTCTACTTTTATTCGTCGCATCGGGTCATGCTATACCTTTTTGGAAAGCTCATTTCACGCGCTAACATTGTTTCTTTTAAGTCGTTCGTGAGTTATAGCGTCGCAAACATGGAGCAAAATAAAGAGCAGCAATACGGCATATTTTACAGTAATTACCACGATAAAGGCAAAAACGCATCTCGAAGTCGCCAATAAAATTTGTGCACTTTATGGACCCGATACAGTTTCCACTTCCACCGAACAACGATGGCTTCAACGTTTTCGTTCTGGCGTAGAGGTGGTCGAAGATGCGCCACGCTCCGTAAAGCCCGCCGTCGAAAATTGCGATAAAATCGCTGAATTAGTCGAAAAAGACCGGCATAGTAGCAGCCGTAGCATCGGTCAAGTGAGCTGGGCATGAGTCAATCAAAAATTCATTTCAACTTCAATAAAAAAAAATCTCAACAAATACCGCAAAAGACTCTTTTTGGCAACCTATTACATAAAGCAACTATATTTACGGACAGCCAGGCGGCGCTCCTGGCTTTGTCTTCACCCATGACAAATTCCAGTATAGTCCACAAATGCAAGAAAGCACTAAGCGCAATAAAAGACAAGCTCCAACTAGACTTGATCCCGGCCACAGGAACATTTTCGACAACGAAAAAGCGGACGTGTTGGCAAAGGCAGGAGCTTTCCTTAACAAATCCAAGGCGTAGCTAATACCAAGCCCGCTAGGATTGCTCAAAAGAGAGATAAATAGACAATTTCAACAAGTTGCAAATAACAGATGGGAAAACATCATAACTAAACAATTATGGCCAACATATGTATGACAGAAAAAGAACTTACGACCTATTAAATAGGTCTAGAAAAAGTATCTACAGAGTAACAGCTACCATAACAGGGCACTGGCCATTTGGAGAACATGCGTTCAATATGCGTATGCCCTACAACAACATCTGCCGAGGCTGCGGAATAGCAGGGAACAAGGAAACAATTTTTCACTTTCTCTGTGAATGCCCAGCCCTATCACAGATCCGACACAGAAACCTTGGAATCCATCAAGCACCAAACCTTGAATGGATTTCTACTAAAAGCATATCAGACATAAATAGCTTCATCGGAACCTCAAAATGGTTTGAAAGAGAACGTGGAACGTGATAGCAGATGCAGAAGGTCTACGAATAGTGCATCAAATTGGCACAGCAAGTGCTAATTGAGCCCGAAAACAACAGGGCTGCACTACTACCTACCTACCTACCTCAAGTAACTGCCATCCAAACTGGCCGATCAAAATAAAGTTCTCATCAATGCTCAATTCATTCCACCAAATCACACATGTCGACACTACAACATATTGAATGAATTAACGCGGAAACTAACACATACACACCGTGACATTCATAAAAACTTTGTGCATCAAAGGGATGATCAAACACACGTACATAATTGTCCTAATACTCGTATGATAAATTGATAATTTAAGAGGAATTACTGGTAGCGCTCATGGGTAGTTAACCGGTAACTATACATATAACTGACTTGTAGTGATCCAGACATGTAATTAAATAAATAATAAAAATTTCGGACCACCCTGTATAATGAACGAAATTTATTTTTGCGGTTTTTATTTTCGAAAAATGTACAGCGAACAACTCACGTGTCGGCATATATCATATACACTTACAAAACCAATACATACGCGCATAAATATAATTTTGCATTTTTATTCAAGTAAATAAGCTGGAAGCAAAAATATTTAATTCAATATCTCAAACAGGCCGAAATAATTGGCGCTTATGAGCATATGACATACTTAAGCAACAATATATGCATATGCATGCTTGAATGCAGGCGCATGTGAAATTGTGGGTGGATATGTATGTATTGTGGTCAGGCGCACAAAGCCACAACGCGACACCCAGCATGCATTGCATGTCTTGCAACATGGCCTGCAAGGCGTGGAAGCTGTGCTGTTTAACTGACCACAGCGCGCGTCGCGTCTAGACTTGCCTATACGCAAACGCTGAGCTGGCGGCGGCCATCAACCGCGGCGAGTTGCTTGCGGCCTGCAGCTAATGACATTGCACGCGCGCTTCGACATGGACGCCTGCGAGGCGCGCCGGAGGAATGTCACCACAGTACATACGAAATACAGTTGCGCGCTGCGTTAATTGGTAGATTTAAATATAAATATTTAAATGAAATTAATTAAAACTCAGTGCAAAACTTGTCAACGCGTAGCGCTTGTCACCGCGTCGCACCCCAAACCGCGCGCATTGCGTGTCAACAATTGCAAATGTTGCTCAATGCAAAACAACGCTTCTTTTATCATAGCTATATGTGTGTATAAGTATGTGTACACGTACTTTGCTGTGCTTGTGCTTGTGCTCGTCGCTGTCATTGCATATTCAAGACGACTGCACGGCGTCATCAGGCGCCGCACAACCGCTCGTGTGCGCTCAATTAATGCAAAATCGGCGCTCAATTAAAATTAATCGTATTCGATCGCCAGCTAAAACGCTGCTCATTTCCCAACGCATCATCCATGCTTTTTGGCTTAATTTTCACCTACAACCTTGCGCGCGTCTCCATACTCCCGCCATGTGGATAGTGTGTCGCCACTGATATTTACGTGCATTTTATCTGCTGATTCTGATCGAGCTTTAGTTGTTGTACAGTATTGTTATTGCTGTTCTCATAGTCCCTGATTATTCTTCCTTTTGTTGCTGTAATGAACGCGCTTTGTTTTTGCTTATAAAATTCAATCTCTGAAGATTTATCTACATCCGCCGGTTTGGCGGCGTCGTCGTCGACGTCGTATGCTAAATAACAATAAAGATATATAGTTGTTTGTGTGCAACCAGCTTTCGGTAGCGCCACAAACGGTCATTTTGAAGGATGTGACCAACTCAAGCTTTCCTAAAATGCATCTTCATTGCGTTCTTGTATGTATGTATATGCAGACGACAACAATGTTTTGTTGTTGTTTTGTTGATTTTAATTTACAGCCATTTGCACCGTCGAATTAAGCAAATTAAGGAAATTAAAGATGCGCCTTGCAAATGCATTTGCTGGTGGAGGCGCTCTGCTCGACTTTGCCAATACACTCACCTTGGACGCGCTTGCTATGCATGAGCGGTAATGTGAGGGCTTAGTGTAAGATGAGATGACATTTCATTGAACTTTTCATTCGCTTGATTACTCATTATAAAGATTAAGAAACGATGAAAATAAAGCTGTAGAGGGTGAGTATTTTGGTGGTGAATGAAAGTACACTTGCGGAGGTAAAATCAGGAATATTTAACAACTTCCTATATAAAATTAGTGATTTACCTGTCCGTATATTGTATATTTGCAAGTTAGTCTCTCAGTTTTTGAGATGTCGATCTGGAATTTTGTACTTCTTTTTTCATGCTCGTATTTTAGTAGCGGCGATGTCGGACCATTATATGATAAAGCTGCCATACAAACCTATTGAACGAAATTAAGTCCTCGTAAGAATTTTTTTTGTGTAGAAGATTGCTCTCACGCAACTTAGTATAAATAATTCTCCAAAGCGCCGCTGCAATCTCCGAACAAATTTTTCAGATCTGACCATACTATAATATGACTATAATATTTGGCTCATGTAAAACTTTTTTTCGTAGGCTACGGGTTATTGTTCAGGCAATGTTAAAATCCCTAAACATATTTCTGATAGCTTAAGGTTCTTCTCTCTGAACCAAACTAAAGCAAACAGTCAAAGATTTATCTGTGTAACCTCCGAAACATTGTGAAGAAACTCTTATCCGATATTTGCATAGAAGATGTTTTAAAGCCTCCTCTTCTTTTATCTTCTGACAGCTTCCAAAATAGCTTTCCTACCAGAGTTCTTATAATATTTCTTTTGAATTTTAATAGCCAGCATGTGCATCCTATATCCCACTCATGCCACGCTTGCTTGCTTGTTGAGCAAGTAAGGGATTAACCCCACCTAGACTCAGCTATATCAATAATATGTTTGTCGACCAAATATGTAAAAGTGGCCAGACACAAAAAAATTCCCACTTTATCGGAGTCTAATAGTCCGTCTCGAAATCCGCGCTGAATAACTCTTGCCAGCAGATGCTACTTCGGAATGAGAAGGCAATTGAGAAGTAACAAAGACTAAACTCTACAAGTCACCCATCGTTCTCGTCCTGCTATATAGTGCAAAGGTATGGACAATGATAAAATCTGATGAGTCAACATTATGAATTTTTGAAATAAAGGTTCTGCGGATCCTTTGCGCATTGACAACAGCGAATACCGCAGTCGATGGAACGATAAGCTGTACGATATATACGACATTATTGACATGATTCAATTAATTAAGATACAGCGACTAGGTCATGTTGTCCGAATGGACGAAAACACTCCAGCTCTGAAAGTACTTGACCCAGTACCCGCCGGGGAAGCAGAAAAAGGGGAAGACCTCAACTTCGTTGGAAAGACCAAGTGAGGTAGGACCTGGCTACACTTGGAGTGTCCAATTGGTGCCAAGCAGCGAAAAGGAAGAACGGCTATAACCGCGTGAGCGATGTCTACGACAACAAAGAAGAAGAATGGTAGGGTAGTGCATGTGCTGGCTAGTTCATCTACGTCACAGTTACCAGGAATATCACTATATCCCGTAATCAATTGCAAGTTTATCGTGAAATAGGTTATTAGATTCACTAAGAGATCAATGCATTATTTCACTTCTAAACTCTAAAAGACTTTAGTGATTTCAAAACCGTTTTGGCTCGAAAAAGATTTTGGTATCTAATTTTACTAGAAAATACTAGTTGGGAGCAATCCATATGGCCGATTATCCCTGCGTCCCTGTCAATTCGCCCCTTTCCAACTCTTCTCTGGAAGGGAAGTCAATATTTGGAACCGAACGAATTTAAGTTCAGTTTTAAGGGATTACGAAAATCCTTACACACAAATATTAATGATCGAGAATCACTGTATTGTTTTCAAAATATTCTCCACTAATATGTATGTATGTATTCATGCTTTTGAACTAATTTTCGAAACACTTTTGCCACTTTGTTTAGGGTATCTCCAAGACATGCGTTCTACTCCTCCTTAGAAAATCGTTGGCCTCTTTGTTTAAAGATTAAAAAGTCATCATCTGACGTAGCAGAATTAAGGTTGTGCTCAATTCTTGTTGTTAAAAGGCAAATCTTATGGGGCATTGTTCAAGTTCAGACACTTTGGTAAGCCCTAGTAGTAAAGTTTGAAAGTATATGTATAGTAGAAGCGTTCGGATGGCAAGATTCGAATATAATTGCTGCATATATTTCTATCTATGAATTCTATGTTATATCTATCAATAAATTCTTACAAAAACAAAATAGTTTCAGGCACGAACGCACGTATTCGTATTATTTCTTCTCCTATTTGAGTCTTAGTTGTATGGTTTTCTGAGAGTTTATCGCATTTTTTTGACCGTTTGTTTCCAAGTTCTTGGTCCATGTAATATTCCATGGTAGTAGCGATTTGTCAGAGTTTTTTTCGTTTTTTACATGGAGGACTATATCTAAATGACTACTTCTTTCTTCTATTCAAACGTTGACTGAAAACAGTTCCGAATTCCTTGCGTTTGGTAATGGAGCGAATCGTTGAAGTCGATCTTGGGTGGATTCGTTAATTGGTAATCCATTCGACTTCTAAACCCTGCTGAACAATCCAAGCAGATACTTGACATCATCTTGAAAAAAATCTCATTTTATGTACTTAGTGGCCGCTGAGTGAACTCTGTAAATCTTTAGGTTTTAAAAATGTTAAAGTGAGAAATAACTTTAATTATCTTTAATTAAAATTAAATACGGTTTTTGACTTTTCGATTTCAAATGAGATCATAAAAAGGCGGACTTCATGAGCAATTCCCTTTTTTCAACCAACTCATTCTCAATTCGATATCTAAATCTATTTTGAATGATTGTCCATCGACAGAAAGTTGACACATCACCAAAAAGTAAGCGAAATGCCCTGTAATTCTAGTTGCGCTTGACAAATAACCAATAACAACAATAAATATCGATGCTAGCTGGGGTCAGGTAAAATGAATAAAATGGGTTTGTCAACTGAAGTGTGGACAAGGTTGCTGCCAGCTGAGCAAAGCATTCCGTGCTGCTGAACGCCGAGCTTAAAGCGAGACGAGTGAGTTGAACTTTGCTGCGATATGTTACTCCATTTCTCAAATATTTTTTCATCAAAGGTCATTCGAAATAATAAAAAAAACATATAACATATGCATATTCAATGCTAATCCAAGTGTACTCATACAATGTACAAATGTCGATTGAAATCCAGCGAGTGTGTAGTCATTTGTTTACTGTGAATTGGGAGGTGCAAGTGTGATAAATGTCAGTTTCACCGATTGTAAGCGCATGTTTTGACAAATGAGATTTCATGCCAAACAGGAAAAAAACAACAAAAGCGTGGATATTAAAAGTAAGAAAAATTGTGTGAAATCGGTCTTTAGTGGTAGTTGTGGATCTAATATTGTATATACGTATGTACTTATATTTATGTACAACCGTACTAGCTAGCGCTGCGGCGAGATTTTTTCACTTTCTGGCAAATATTTGAGTTAATTTCGCCCGGCCGTGGTGAATTTTCGTTGCACGAAGAGAATAGAAGAGTAAAAGCTTGTTGCTTACTTTATGCTCTTGGTTGTTGGTTTAATAAGAGTTTGATTAGTCTTATATAGAATAAATTTTTAATTTTACACTTTTTTTTATTAAAAATTGTGATATTATAAGAAAATTTTCAGAACATAGAAATGAAGAGAATAAAAGTATCTGATACTTAACCATCTCACGCGTGAATTTTAAAAAAGACTGTATGAAAAGTTTTTACACTTATGAAAAATTCTTTATCAATGTATCATTTGGGGTACTCACAACCCGTCGTAAAGCATCGTAAAATTATAAACTTTTACACTTGTTTAAAAATTTGTTTTTGGATTTCATACAAGAATGAGTTTACACATTTACAATTCTCAATGCTATGTTTTCGAATCGTTATAACTTATAACTTTATGAGACTTGTGAAAACCCTAACTATATTAATAAAAAATATTAAAACATCCATATTATATACATATATGTATATATAAATATTTTTCGGCAAATCACATATGTTTTCAGAAGCATTGGAACAATCATTCTCTTGACTTCGTTAATTATAAGACATATCGGTTCAAAATGAAAAAGTGCAGATCTCATTTTGATAGACATTCGTGCGTTCTTTGAGAGCAGATTGTATATTGTGACAGTTTCCATATCACTGATGAATGTTTTAAATGCTGTTGCTGCATATACAATTCAAGGAAAGTTGTTGCCAGTTTTCTAGAGCTTTTTTTGTTTTTACTTGCAGCATTCTTCCGATTTGGAATCAAAAACATCTGAAGAAGACGATAAACACAACTTTACTAATGTTTGAGGTAAGTGATGAGAAAATAGTGTATTCTACCATAAAATGTTGGAAACTGGGACAATATTGTAGCGAATCCACCAAATCAATCTAGATTTTTCACTAACTTCGCTGCTTCAACTTGCTCATATATTTGATTGACAATAAATTGATCAAATAAATTATTAAAATTAACCCTACTGAGTTCAAAAATATAAAAGATAGTGCAGGAAGTTAAATCTGGCGAATACGGTGTCAGTCACAATCATAATAGATGTGGCGGCTATTTGTTGTGGTGCAATATCCAAGCAATTTATGCCAAAAAATCTGTTCAATAACGGAGAATTATTTCACTCTGATGTCTCAAAGCTGCTAGGTATTATTTCGTTAGTGACCGGTTGACAATGTGGAACGAGTTCTTGATGAACCAAGCCAAGGATGCCAAAGAAAACAATTAGCAACCCCTTCACAGTTAATCGATATTGCCGTGTTTTTCGGTTTCTTCTCAATTTTGGAGGGCTTTAGCTAGATTGTTGGATAGTTTGACATCATGATCTTAAACCCACGTCTCGTCACCAGTAATTATTTCTGACACCCATAATGTCATTAATACACACTCCCTATTTGAATGGCTTTCCGAATATTTTGTATCTATTTTTGTATTTAGTATTTTATATGAAACGTAGGAACAAATATGTCTAAAAAAAATTTTCTACGAACTTCACTAATTAGTCACTTCGATAAGAGAATAGTTTTTTGGTAGCAAAAGCTCCTGAAGAACATATTCATTCGGAGAAAATAAAAATCTTTCCAAAGCACAACAGAGCCATATTATTATAAAGATCGTTATTGAAAACAATAATAATTATTCAAAATATTTTATAGTATTAGCGAAAATAAATATAATATTAATAATAGTATAGCTTACCATATAAATCTTTTCAACAGAACCCCGCGCGAAAATCATGACAATTGATTTTCAAAACTCACAGACTTTTTTGTACTTTGAGTTTCTTTAAGTCGATGGGCTGATAAACCAGTATCATCGGGGCAGTTCTTTTTTTGATGACAGTGCAATAACTAAAGGCTGGTCTTCATAAGACACTGCCTCGTTGATAACTTGTTTGAGAATTTGAAATTGAATCCAACCACTTTATTAAATTTGTCGTGGACTGGATGTCCCAAAAGTCTTCAGGACTAAATTTTATTTGGATGATGTTGTTCTGGTTGCCATCCTCCTTGCCGGAGTTGGTGACGTTAAAAAACTTACATTCTTGCATTGGACCATCAGTATTATGCCTTTGAAGGAGTCGCAGTGTAACCTCAGTTTTTTCAATGCAAGGTGCGAGCACTTTCACTTTGCATTGTTGGGATATACAGCTGTTGAGAGCTAATTAGAAGAGCTCATTTTTGTGTAGGTGGCTCATGAGTATAATGATACAATTTTTTAAAATACCTTTATTTATATTCCTAAAAGTCTTGCATTGTTCGTGTTCCTCTATATACTACTGAATTCACTCACTTTTGTAGTTGTGAAGCTAAAATTCTGTTTTTTTTTTTTTTCAAAATATATTAAAATGTATTATTCAAGTTTTTTAATGAGGAAAATCTGCAGCTGTACACGTACCCTTCGCAGCTGCATTTTTGACCTATGTCGGTCTGGAAGGATGTGCAAAAAAATTATTTGAATGTCCTTAAACATATAAAGAATTTTGAAACTATATCCAATGTTGCAAGTAAACCCGAGAAACTGCAACAGAAATATACCGCAGAATTAAAAATATCTCGCGAAGAGACCCAAAAAAGAATTTCACTGACAGTTTATATGAAATTCAGGGCGAATACAATGTCCAAATATCCAAGAGAACAATTGCATGGTAGGGCAGCACGCAGGAACCCACTTCAGACTAAAATTCATAGAAACGACGCGTAGACTTTGCCAACTTTTATTGGTCTAAGACAACAAATCAACGGAGGTATGTCGTTTGGAACGATGTAACAAAAATAAATCGCTTAGATCCTGATGGTCGAAGGTATGTTCGCCGTCCAATAATTCAAGAATTTGATCCTCGCTATGTTCCACGCGTACTTGAATATGGTAGAGGAGTAATCATGGTTTGGGGTTTTTTATCTGGGATGGTGGTTTTCCACTCCATAAGATTGATGAAATTTTAAAGAAGGAGAAAAAATTGTCATGTTGCCATGGGCTGAGGAAAATTTACCTGTTATAAGAAAGATAACAATTCAAAGCATAACCCCAGACTTTAACCATATAGAATATCTCTGGATAATGTTAAAAGAGCCATATGTACCAAAAATATCCCAAATATGGATGTTCTTTTTGATGAAATTAGAACATTAGAACGGCATCGCAAGCTCCACCATTTGTGCGATGTCAGAGTCTTATGACGTAAATTCGGAATTGATGTGAAGCAATATTAGAGTGGAAGAGTTAAGCAGCAAAATACTAACTGAAAGTTTTTGTAATAACTTTATTTTTTGTTGATAAAATATTTTCGTTTCTAATTAGTTGTCGCACTCAAATCGTGGATCCCACAGGTTTTAGTTAAAATCTTTAAAACAAACACGAATTTTATACTAAATTTTTACTATTAGAGTTTAAGTTTAACATAGGTTTCAATAAAATAAGTGAAAATACAATAAATATGCGTGATATATTGAAAAAAATCGACGACTTATGACTATCTGTATATCCGGCTAGTCTATTAGTTGAATATCAAGAGCTCTAATGTATACCCAAGCTGTAGCTAGACGCTATCTCCCCATATCGTCCAGACCTGCTCTAATAATTAGCCCAGGGGTCAAGCCGTTACAATTAAGGTAGGGACGTCCATTGCCCAGTCGGCACCGACGAAGAAGATATAGCTAAAAAGATTTCCGCCGATAATATTAAGAGAGATCTCAACATCTGTTATGAATCGATTCAGCCATTTTCGGTTGAGTTTCATCAATCAAAACCCGAAATTTGCAGAAGGCACTAAATACCATATCCGCAGAGGCCTTTAATAAATGTATGGAAAATTCGATTTAGCACTGACATGTTTGTATGGGCTCAGGCGCTCGTTTTGTAGACGATAATAAAGGTATTGAACCATAGATTTTTTGGAAGTCCGAGTCAAATGTGATCTGTTATTATAATATTAAGTCTTAGACAATGTAAGAAACTTTTAATAGCCATAAATCGGAATGGGACTACTTATAACGGGTGACACAAATGGAGATATTTTTTCAATAGCCTTTTTGACAGATCACTCTTAAGTCGTGTCAAACTGTCATGTTATCTTTGTTCGGTATAGTTTGACATATCATCATGAAAAGACTTACGCCTGAACAAAATTTACAAATCCTTCAACTTTATTACGAAAATGACCGTTGTGTAAAGAATGTGTTTCGAGACCCAGCATCCACGATTGGATAATATTCGACCGGATAGACCACGTGCAGCACATAGTGAAGAAAAGATAGCAGCCAAAGCTAAGAGTGTGCACGAAGGCCGTGGAGAGTCGATGCGGCGCCGTTTCCAGCAACTCGGGCTGACATATAGTATGACTTGGCGCATTTTATTTCGGGATCTTAAATTGAAAGCTTGTGTAAGAACTGAAGCCTTCGTAAGCGACATATGGACTCTCGAAAAGTTCCAAGCAGATCCGACATTTTCGAGCGCTGAGACCAATTTCTGGCTCAATGGGTATGTAAAAACGCGAAATTACCACATTTAGGACGAAGATATTCAAGTATCGCCATTTCCCGAAGAAAAACAAAACGGTTTGGTGTGGTACTTCTTCGAACGATGCCGATGAGAACGTAATCGTCAATAGCGACCGTTATCGCGCCATGATAACTGATTTTTTAATACCTGAAATTGAAGCTCGTGATTTCGGCGATATTTGGTTTCAAAATGAAGGCGCCATTTCCTACACTTCGCATAAAGGAATGGATTTATTGAGATAACACTTCGGTGAGCAGATAACTTCAAAGTTTTGGGCCGACCAAGAGCGTGTGATATCACACCGTTAGAATTTTTTCTGTGGGGATACGTAAAGTCTAAAGTCTATGGGGACAATTCCGTTTCGATTCAGGCCTTGGAGCAAAACATCATGCGGGTCATTCGCCAGTTACCAGTCGAAATGCTAGAACGAGCCATCGGAAATTGGATGGATCATCTGAGATGTAGCGGGGCTACATTTGATAGAGATAATCTTACAAAAATGACAAAGATTGTCTTTCGAACTATAATAAACTTGACGCATTAAATATGAAGTTTCCTAATTTTTTTTAAAGTAGGGAACCGCGAAAAGGATCTTATCCGACTTTGTCTTCTTCTTCTTTATTGGTGTAGACATCGCTTACGCGGTTATAGCGGAGTTTACAACAGCGTGCCAGCCGTTCTTCCTTTTCACTATTTGACGCCAATTGCAGATATCATTCTTCAAATGGATCACCCTTTATTATTTCCTACCGAGCTATAAAGGCCTTTGGCGCCACATCTATTTGGATGCTAAAAATATTGAATTTAAAATTTAATTGAATTTGAAATTACTCCCAACGCACTCAACACAGTGTCCTCCGCTAGTTCGTTGTAATTTTCGGTTGACCACAGAAATATTTCCAAGCAATAAATATATAAATTTATGCACTTTAAATGCATTCCCTTCAGTCAACCGTGTTGATAATCGATAAATAATTGACGGCAGCATGTCAGGCAGAAAACAGAAACAAAAACAAATGCAAAATGCACATGAGTATTTAAAAAAGCGCGAAAAATAAAATTTTAACAGGCATTATTGGCGACAATATCCATAAATATATATTTCAATTGGCTGTAGGCTTGTGTATATGTAAAAAGTGCACGTAAGCGCATATCATAGCATAGCGGCATATATTTATTTAATATCCATGTGGAGCTTTTTATTCATAATATGTGTATGTTTACAACAAATAATGCATTTGTGCAATTGTGTGGGTAAGAAATGCATTATAGATTAATAAAAGATTGGCGCTTGCTGCAACCGCAAAGTGCGGGTGTGCAAGAATTAATAACAACAAAAGCAAAGCTTACAACGTCATGGCAGCTGATGCTATGTGGAATAAAAGCCACAAAAAAAAAGAAAAATACAACAAAAGCCCAACAAACAAGTGCAAAATTTATATTTAAAATAATATAATAAAAAATAATGCACATACATATGTAGTTGCTGTCACATGCAATAAATGAATTGTTAATTACACAAATTAACGCAATTTCACAAAAATGCGGAGTTCACATTGCTTTTGTTGTACAACGATTTTTTCATGGCGGTTTATCGACATACGAAGCCATGACAATAGCGTAGGCGAGAATACATATATACATATGTTCACAGATATACATATTTATCTACAAATTTGCGATATAAGGTCTTTTCGTAAATTAAATTTTAATATTTAATAGTAATAATATGCATAACTAAACGCAATACTTAATTTGAAATGAAAAATATATATGTTCAAAATATAAAAAAATTCTTAGTTTTCAAAAAGGTCAAAAATTTAAATTTTTACTTTTTTTAATAACATTTTTTAATTTTTATTTTATTTCATATTTAATTCTTTTTATTTTTTAATTTTATTTTAATTATTATCTACTTTTTTTTTTTTTTTTTAGTCTTATACCTTTTAACTTCTTTTTAATTATTTTATTCTTTTTTTTTAATTTTGTTACTTTTTTAACTTCTTTTATTTTTTTTAAGTTATTTTATTTTTCTTATTTTTTAATTTATTTTTAATTTTTTTATTTATTTTAATTTTTTTTAATTTTTCTTAATTTTTTTTTAATTTTTTTTTAATTTTATAATTTTTTTCATAATTTTTATATACAGCCACCCTGTTTTAGCCTTTCAAATATTTTTTTTTCTGTTTTATTTTGCACGCCATTTTCATTCATTTCGTGTCACTAATTTCACGTGTATGCCAACAATAAAGATAACAACAAAAGTTACTACATATAATATCAACCACAATGATAAAAAATAAAATATTTATACAAAAAAAAGTATATAAAATTTTACTGTCAAAAAGAAAATCATGTTTGCAGATAAAATGCATTTTTGCGCGCACAAAAACTTAATTTCCATTATATGTCAGCGTTTAAAATTTCAACTGACAATCAAGCATTGACATTTGACGGACAATTTAATTATTTTCGCAAAAAATAGAAAAATAAAAATACTAAAAAAATATATGTTTTTTGTAAACTTTTTAGCATATAGTTAATCAGTTGTCATTATAATTTAATTTATACATGATTATATTAAAGTTATCTGCTAAAGGGATTATTATTGTGATTTCAGCGCTGAAGAGTGGTAAAAATATTAGCATCATAATATTCCAATATTTGAAAGTTTAAGCTCAACTTTTGTAAGACTTTACTGGTTTGTTGCAAAAGTGATTTGTAATTAGCTCAGTAAAAATACTTCTGTTAAACACTTTGGGCCAAATAATAAGATTGTAAAATACATTATTAGTTACAACATATTTATGACATGTTACCTAGGAATTGGCAAAAGAAGGAAGCAACGACTACGCTTACAAAAAATTGATCTGCTGGATGGCATGCAAGTTGACTTATGAACAAAAGCCTTAATTATAGTTGGGTTTATCATTTTATTTTCGCAACAGATATTAATAAGGGAAGGGAAGATTTCTATTTTATGATAATCTCTAGCAAAATACCCTATTGTGACACCAGAGCAGAGTTATTACTAATGATATTTTGTGGATATAGAAAAAAGTATACAGTTATACAAGGGGTTTTCTAAAGTAATCAGGACTTAAAAAAAAATCGGAAAAATGTGTTTTTCGGCATATCAATTTATTTTATTCAAAATAGTCTCCTTCTGCTCAATACAGCTTTTTGCACGGTCCAAAAGCATGTCTAACGAGTGTTTTTGCTCGTTGGCTGGTATGGCCGCCAGTACATATGCAGGTTTTTGGTCAAATAATCGGTCACAAGCGTCGATCGATGAGACGGCGTATTATCGTGCCACAAAGGCCAACTTTCATCTTCGCGATATTCGGGCCGAACACGTCGAATACGGCGCACGAAACGCTTCAAAAATCCAAGGTAGAATACCGCATTAACGTTTTGGGCGCGTGGAATATATTTTTTGTGAACAATTAAAATTTTTGTGAACCTTGGAATCATAAAAACCAATCAGCATTGTCTTCACTTTTGATTTCTCCATGCGCGATTTTTTTGGTTTCGGTTCGTCCGATGCCTTCCATTCAGCACTCTGGCGTTTCGTTTCGGGATCATATTGGAAACACCACGTTTCGTCACCAGTCACAATATTGTAAAGAAAGTTTTTGTCCTTTTTGACCACTTTAATGATGTCCTTCGAATGTTGGATTCTGAACAATTTTTGGTCGTCATTCAATTTGTGCGAAATAAACCGCGCACACACCTTTCGTAAGCCCAAATGTTCGGTCAAAATGCGATAAGTCGATGTTTTGGAGATGTTCAATTCCATTTCCATGAATTTCAATGATGATTTCGGTAGATTTGTGATGAATTCACGCACAGTTCCGATGGAATTTCCGGTGATCACGGATTTTGATTGGCCCACATGTTGATCGTCATTTATGTCCTCACGACCACTTTGAAAACGTTGAACATTTGGGATAGGCAATCATCGCCATAAACTTGTTTCATCAACTGAAACGTTTCGGTAAAAGTTTTACCAACTTTAAAACAAAATTTAATGTTGGCTCGTTGTTCGAAGCTCATTTTCGCACCGTTAACTCATACATACTGACACTTAAAACGCAATAACTTCACTTCCAGTCAATGAAATGTCATGAATTCTCTCTGGACAATCGATAAAGATAGCTGTTTTTAACCAGTCGACATATAGATGGCGCCACCAGGGGGCACTATATTCAAAAAGTCCTGTTTACTTTGGAACGCACCTTGTATTGCAAAAAATATCTTTTAATTATCTTAGACCCAAATGATTTTTCACTTATCTTTACGATATTCTCCCGATGCCAGAGATCTCAGTAATCTTCATTTAATTGAATCAGCAGCAGTACGAGTTGATTTTCCTCATAACCTATATGATTGTTACCATTTATAATCTACGTGTCGAAAATAACTTCTTAGACTTACATACACCCTATCTAGTTTAATAGAAGTACTGTTTAGCTTTATCATGAATCAAAGCAACTTTTTATACCGGGGAGTCGATTCGAACCTGTGCATCGGTCTAAGTACACACAAACCATTACCTCAGTTTTTGAGATATGGATCTCATATTTTACATACGTTCTTTTCTATCCAAGACTACGCATTTGTTGGAATCGCCGATATCAGAACTTTAGCTTATAGCGCCCAAACAAACTGACCGATTAATATCAAGATAATAATCTTTTAATCGCCTCTCAGTTATAAGAAAGGCACCTTTGCAGAATATTATAGCTGCGTTACAGCTGAAGTAAACGTTTTTTCTTGTTTCAAATTCCATTCACTCGGAACTACTACACCTTCCAAAATATTTATTACCTGATATTTTTTTATTACACTTTTTATTAAGAAAAGTATATTAACACACCTCCATATGCGTCGTTTTTAAATGCAAACAGCTTTTAATTATTTTTGTTTGCAACTGCAATACCGTTATTTGTCTCATAACACTGTGACTAATTTAAATTTCACTAATTATAGCGACTAAAAGCATAATTTGCATGAGTTTTATGATAATGGCACCCATGGGAAATCGCACAAGTACGCCGAAAACTGGACTGGGTAGTAATTTGGTTGAGAAAAAACTGGAAATAAAATCCTTTAAACAAAAACATCGTATTTGTAGTACAAATCCTTTTAAGCGAATCTGTGGAACAAGCTTATTCACTCGCAACCCTAAACGGCGTTTTTTCTCCACGCCAAGCAATTCTCTATTTTTTTGTCTCAGTATATGATACATACACACACATGCGTATGAACACACACACATATATATATGTTTATATATACATATGTGGAATGCGAATTGCTGTTTCGAGCATTATCGTGCGCCATTGCGTATACGTACTCGCAATAAAGCGCGCTCATAAAAAATATTTCATTTGCTTTAACAATTTTACGCATTTGCGCATATGTACAAATATGTACATATATATATGTATGTAGTTATTTTGAAGCATACATATTTACATATAGCTTTGCATATGCAAATACACATATTCACTTATTCAGGTTTTTTCCCATTGTATTATTCTTCTAATTACCAGTTTATGCTCAGCATAGCGTTTCCTAATGTTCTTGTGCTGCGAGCAAAAGCGTGAACACATTAAAGAAACAAGTTGTTTGACTTTTTTGCGAAAGAAAAATGAAATAAAATCTTAATGGATTTATCAGCCATAAAAGGATATGCGTATGCTTAACAAAATACTTAATTACACGCTTCATATATGTATATAAATATGTATGCGCACATGCAAATATATGTGCCATTGAAGAGTTAATTATTGCTTTGTAGATGAAGGCATACATACATGAAATCATATAAAATTAGTAGAGTAATTTCTAAAGGATTAGTAATTGTTGCTTCTCTTCTTTAGTGGCGTATACACCGCTTACGCGTTTATAGCCGAGTTTACAACAGGGAGCCAATCGTTCTTCCTTCCCGCTGCTTGCTTGGAAATCGCAAGGGTAGCCAGGTCCTTCTTCACCTGGTATTTCTAATGGTCTTTCCTTTTCTTTTGCTCCTCCCGGCGGGTACTACATCTCATACTTTCAGAGCTGGAGTGTTTTCAACCATTCAGATGACATGACCTAGTCAGCGTAGCAACTGTCTCTAAATTTGATTGAATGAAAAAAAGAAAACCGTCGCTTCCTTTATTTAAATATTGGTCGTTCAGTCAGTTTTTTCCTTTTGATGACAACAGCTGATCTTATTGAAGTTTTTCAATTCCAATTTCACATTTAAGCACATTACCGTTATATACTTGAAACTTTTATGAAATATATTCTAATTGTTGCTCTTTGAAAGATAGAAGATTGAAAACAGCATTTTTGGCATATTTTCCCGTATAGTATATAAAGAGACTTTGGTTCAAATATGTCGATGGCTTAAATTTTGAACCGTTTAAGGGAATTAAGGGTTTTAAAATTTCAAAAAATCGATTTTTTTTTTGTCCTATTAAATAACGCAATATGTTTAAAATATTCTACCAAAATTTTAAGTCGAGCCGAGTAAAATTCTAAGTGATAGACCGTTCGGAAGTTCCGCCCATCAGGCCACTTCGGTGTAGCGGGATGACTTTAAATGCGTTTTTCTCAAAACTCCAATTTTGAAGTCGGTGTACATGATTTCTCTAAAAGTTAGGGACCGATTTAGTTCGAATTGTGTACTTCTTCTGCTTTACTGGCGTAGACACCAAGCGAGGACAGGACCTTCTCCATCCGGTCTTTCCGACGGAGTGGAGGTTTTCCTCCTCTGTGTACACATCTTTAAAATAACGTTATCTAGTTTTTGAACGGAGGATTTTTTTTATTACAACTAATTTTTTTAAGCCAATAAATGGCAAAAATTACACCAAAAAATGAGATTTTTTGTTCAAAGTCTGAGAAAAAATTAAAATTGTATTTTTTTGCTTCGTTCAAACACGAGATTTATATATGTGCTAACGGAATATTTTTTGGATTTTTAATTTTAGATGAACCAATAATAAGTTATGCTGTCCACGGCGAGAGCACTGTTTTTGTGAGACATCCACGGAGATGAGGTCTCAACGGCTGAATTTTCAACATTTTTATATCAAAACTTCAGGAAACATTTTTCAAATGTGAACCTTTGATATGCCATATTATATTTTGGAAATATATGATTGTTTATACATATTAAAAAAAAACCATTTGGTCTGCCTTTGAGGCAGGGTATGGCAATCATCGGCGATACAAAAAAATATGCTTATGTATATGATTATGTTTTGATTACCATTTATGCTCATAATTGTATTTTTGATGTGGAGAATTATTGAATGAATTTCAGCGAACTTATAGGCGCCATATGAAAATACATGGTTGCATTGTTAAGTCTGACTCTGTAATTATTTCAAACCAAAACGCTGTGGAGCAAATATACAAGTATTATAATATTATTTTTTTTTCAATACAAAATCATTTTTTTTACTTTTTTTCATTATTCATCGCTTAACAGGACAATGATTAATGATGCTAGATGCGCTGTAAATTTCCACCGCTTTCCAGTGTTCGCCTATGCATATCGCTAGATTTATAGGTAGTGGGGGCATATATACACATACTCACACACACTCTTGTATAGATTATTGTGCGTACATATAGAATATACGTATATACTAGTACCATATGTGTGAGATAGCATAGGCACCTCGCGTTTGCCAGGTGGCTTAGGTTTAGATAATGGTGCACGGCAATCGCACAGTCGTCTCAATAGAACATACTTCTAAGGCCGTGATCATGCAATTTTCATTGCCCTATTTGGTTTCATCGATTGCTTATTATTAAAATTTGATGTTATGTTTCTCTGTTTACATAGAAAGTAATGGATTTTTCTGTTATGAAAATTGTAATTAACCAGTAGGAGCAATCCATCATGACAAAGTTGTAATAATTATTTGTCGAAAATCATTTAAAATCGTGTGAATACAAGCATCTAGCTTACAAAAAAAGGACAATACAAGTTTTTACAAAACCGAAGTTGATTCTCTTTAGCTCCAGTTATTTAAACCATCAAAGTGATTTTTCTGCTATTAATCTGGGTCGCTTAAATAGATTTGAGGGGGATTTGGAAGAGTTTTTGACTGTTTCGTCGATCTTAGCTAACTCGGTAATCTCGTTTTCCATTTTGATATTTTCGGCTGCAAAAGCCTTTTTAATATCTCCACTGTTTTCATCGCCATCAGTGCTTCTAAGGAATTCAGTAATGTAGATTTTCCATGCCCACAGCCCGCATAACACGTATCAGTCCACCTTAAGGTTTCACTAGCCTTTTTTATACCCTGAACAGGGTATATTAAATTTGCCACAAAGTTTATAACACCCAGAAGAAGACGTCGTTGACTCAGTAAGTTATATGTACATATGTAAATAAGTGATTAGGGACGATCTGAGTCCGTTTGGCCACGTCTGTGGTTCTTTCCGTCTGTTTGTCTGCAGATTCGCGAGTTCGCCCGCACTTTTTGAAACCTCAATGTCAATTTTGTGCACATATTTTTCTCTCCCAGAAGCTGACCACTTGTCAGAACCGCAGCTAACAGACTACAAGCATATAGCAGCGTATAGCTGCCATGCCAAACTGAACAGTCAACATCAAGTTCTTTTATGGAAAATATTTTATTTAATGAGATATCTTCACGAAAATTGATACGTGCACATCCCCACTCCTCCAAAATAGTTCTGTCGCAAAAGAAACTATATATAATATGCTTGCGATTACCCACCAATCTCAAACTTTTTAAGACCTCCAAAAACACTGTACGTTTTTGATGGCCCCCTCAATATTGAGGAAGGCCCCACTGCAATGTTTTTATGTATAAGGACTTTGATAAGCAATGGCACTAACGCCTGGGAGTGTAGATAAGACAGACTTGCCTTTGCTGTATGCATACTGAGCTTTTAACAGCCCGTTCCTTGAAAGTCTGAAGTAATATGAATTGTTTTACCGGCCCCCACCGGTGACGATGCTTGCCCAGAAGGTCTCTCCTAGAGGTACTTCTTTCATAGATAGATATAGCGCAAAGTGAACATACAGTTTGCGTAGTAACAATATTCTGTCATTTTAAAAAGATGTATGTGCGCCATTATTGTTTATAACACTTCTTCTAGACGTCGTTGCATGGAGTTTATCAGCGAATTGATAACGCAGCCCCTTAATTATTGTACATATTTAAACTGGAGACCACGGTGCTAAACTTGTGTTGTTAGCATGGACCAAAGGTTCTCTACTGGATTGAGATGTGAGCTCATGCTGGCCAGTCGAGAGTATTAATTCGTTTGGATTCCAAAAACTAAAACTCATATTAGAGTGGTTCTCCTATGATTTAAGCCTGCCCAAACCATAAGAGTCCCATATACAAATTTTCGTCATTTTGGAATTTCCCTGGGAGAGTCTTTGGATCTCCAGTATTTATCGTTACCGTCCGGACCATTTAAATTTAACTTTTTCTCGTCTGAAAAAATAACATTTTTCAATTCTTTATCCCAAAATTTATATTTCTCCGCGAATCACCATATCATTAGCTAATTTACATACATATTTTTAAAAAACAATTGGTAGTCGTCATTATGTGAATGGATAATAAATTATCGAACTTCGTTCGAATACGATTATGTCTTTAGCTCTGTATTGCGCTAATTTTATGTAGGTAAATTGTATATTTTCAACTAATAATTTTTTCAAACAATCTAATTTCCACACCATTCATTAACAAATTTCATTGATAAAATTCCAGCTTTACTTTTAATAAACCCGCAATCTTCGCTTCCATTATAAGGCGTATAAGCGCAACGCCTTAACCACGTGCTCACCTCACCGCCACACCCACGACCAAATTAAACACCCAAATTACTCAACCATTCAAGAAACTACTATATTATTACCCTACACAAATATATTATTAGCACTATTATTCTTTGTTTGTCTGTTGACTTAAATGCAATGGTTCGCGCAAACCAATCAAACAATTTCAATTTCCAAACAAAGAAAGGAACCATCAAACGAATCGCACAAAAGGACATCCAAATATTCGTCTAAGTACCAAAAGTGAACACACGTACAAACAATCATTGTCCTCTTAATACACATTTGGTTATATTTTGTTGTTGTTGCACTGGTCGATGTCCTTTTTTACTGTCAGCACGCTTGTCTGCTGCGACTTTTCGCATGTCCTTTTTGTTGGTAGGCGTCAATGGTTTTGTGTATTTAACGCACCTGTGTCTACATGATTATATATATCTGTATATGCATGTATGTATATATGTATGTATAACTGGAAAAGTCAATTTGACACACATAAGGATGCGTCGTGCGCACAGACGCCAAGCCGAGGCGGTCCGTCTATTCGAAACTATTCCACAACTATCAAAGTAAACGTAATAAAATACTTTTTTTTATGACCGAGTTGATAAAAGGACACATGCAACAAAGTGTGTGTTGATAGTAGTTGTAAGTCTTAGCTAGTGTTGTTGCTATGTTTGTTGTAGCCTTTGAAGAGCAATGACAGCAATTTTATTGCAGATTAACTGCTGCTGATGTCTGTAGATTGGCCTTTTTTATTGGTATTGGTTTACCTTTTTTCGGTGTTATGCTTTTGTTGTAGTTATTATTACAGTTAGCGTCGGCTAATATGAAGTCTTTGTTGGTGGACCGCACGCACGTGATCACTGTTTGCCACACATGCTTATGTAGCTCTTTTGTTGTCTATCTGCACACAAAGCCATATACATATACATACATATATGTATACGCACGCACTGCTATTTATTTGTTGTGTCTCGGCTAAGCAGGTAATGATGCTGTAAATAATCATCATAGTACGTTCGACATTGGTTTTGTCGCTAAGCGGTGACGCTCCAGCCGAGAGCAGTTGAGTGAAACGCCGTCTGAGTTGGGCTTATCTATAAAGGTTACAGATAAACTCACCGTTTACGGGATATATAGATTTTATGAGTCTATTTACGACAAAATTTCGGTATGAATTTGAAGTGGAACAAACTGGGCTGGATATCGAAATTAATTGGTAATAAAGATGCAATCGGTTTCGGGGTACAGCTGTTAGGCGAAAAATACATGTCAGCTGTTTTTGGAATTTTTTTCATATTTTTGACATATTTGAAAAATTTACTCTAAATTGTTTTCTTAAATTACCTTTTTAAGAAATTCTAAAAAGCTTCATTGACATGAAGTGACAAATTTTAGAAAAAAATAGGAAGACTTTGTTCATAATTAAAAAATGCTTCATTTTTTCTTCCAAATCTATGTCGTCCAACAGACTTTAATAATTTCAAAGCCGAGTGGCTATCTATATATAAATATGAATATTTCTTGTTGTTAGCACTCTCTAGGTCAGAAAAGAACAGAACGCATTTTCCTTTACTTTATTCTCCGCTTGGAAATACTGCAGTTTTCTGATAGTCGAAAGGCGATTTGGGTACCGAATTTCGCTGTAGAGACTCCACCTCTTACTCGATTAGCTAATCTGGACCCATCCATATAGATGCTTAACCCGTGTCCCTGTCCACCTCCCACCTTTTTCTTCTCTACTCTGGAAGGGAAGATCATATTGTGGACCGAGTTTAAGTCTAATTAGATTCCGTAAATCCACGGTTTTGAGCAGAAAATACGTATGAATATCTTAGTACAAGTTATTTGGCAATAAATGTCCTACTTACTCATTATAATTCGTACGGTGAATGGTATAAGTATTGTTTTTTATTTTTTAAGAAGGGTACCTTTGAAAACAATAAATTTTATTTTGATATTAAATTTTATTTTTATGGAACAATCCAGTTTTGTGCAACAATTTTATATTTAAAACATTGATAATTAAAAAGAGGCGCCAAAAGTGAAGGATAGTATGCTAGACGAATTAGCTAATATTCGGTCGAAAGTAAACATGATCTAAAAATATGTTTTGAAAGCAGTGCAAACCCGATACATACTTGGTTTCGCTATAAGCTGGAGAACTTTCATAGTTTTACGGGAGTGTTAGTTAATTACTAACATGTTAAATCAGAAAAAATAGCTAATAGCAGGGTTCAAATACGCATTTTTCATATTACAGGAAATCAAATCATATGAATATCACGTAATATGTACATACTCGTATAACAAGAAATCGTAAAATATTATAAATAATCAGAAATCACATTAGTTCAGATCAACAAACGCATATCACATTAAAACCCATGTATAACATTATACATACATTTTCACATCACATCACAATTTATCACTTTCTATATATCATTTCTCATCAAAGCATGTAATACTACATGCTATACCTCGCCATATATTATAGAAAATCGAACGTGATACATCATCACATAGTGACTACGAAATCATATTAAATCAGGTCAAATTAATTGCATGACATCATGCATGTCGCAGAAAACACAGAAATCACATGATACAAATGCATTCATACATATCATATTATATCACATCACATCGCTTCATACATATCATATCATATTAGAACACATCACATCGCTTCATAAAGATCATAGCATATTATATCACATCACATAAATTCTTACTTGTCATATCACATCACATAATTTCTGAATTGTTATATCACATCATATCGCATCACTTCCTACACAGCACATCACTTCTTCATTGCCAAATCACCTCACTTCATACATGTCATATCACCTTACATCACTAGTTATCACATCACAATACAATTTCATAGCAGTGCGCTCCGCAATTGGCAAAGGAGCTTGGGTTACCAATCTCCTCAAGAACGGTCGCTCGTCGCCTGAATAACGCTGATTTACGCAGTTACCAACCAGCGAAGAAACCGCTTATTAGCAAACGTAACCAACTAAAACGATTGCAGTTCGCTATCATAGAAAATAAGCGTCTCAAAAATTCCTATTGTCTAAAAAAAGTCAAACATAGTTGCTATGTTATGGACTGGGGATGCTTTTCTGCTTCTGGTTTGCGGCCGCTTCATCGTATTAATGGTAGCATGGATCGGTACGTTTACAGAGATATTATGGAAACCGTAATGTTGCCACATGCTGAATGGGAAATGCATACAGCATAAAGCAAAGGTCCTAAAACCATGGTTCCAGAAGAATAAAGTGGATGTAACGGAGTGGCCTCCACAGTCCCCAGACCATAATCCCATAGAAAATTTATGGGAAATTGTAAATAAAAGAATTGATCGCAATAATGTGGCAAATACTGATCAGTATTTTCAAAGAGCCCTGGAGGCATGGAGAAATATACCCCAAACCATTGTGGATAACCTTAATGCTTCAAAAGACGATGCAAACCAATTTTTGTAAGTAATGGGTTTGCTACAAAATACTTAGTTTTTCTTTTATTTTATTAAAAATAATGCACCGTTTTCTTTGAGTTGCAATTGTTTTGTCTTATTTAATATAGATGTTATATCGTTTTATTATACATTTATATTAAGCAAATAAACTAAAAAATGTTGATAAATTCACTTTGCTTTCCTTAATTAACATACAATATTTAAAATAAAATTAAAAAAATAAAATTAAAGTCTCTGGCAATTATTGTCTGTGTAATCGACAGTATTTTCATTATCATATTTCAGTTGCAAATGTTTTGTCCGATACTGTAAGCTGTGCCGTAAATAAACAAAACTCTCGATTCAGGTGCGAAGAAATCCAAAAATTGTTTAAGAACAACCATTACATTCACCTAAATTGACAGTTTGGTGTGGTTTTTGGTTTGACGGAATCATCGGTCTGCACTTCTTTCTGTATAGATCGAAGATAACCAACGTCTTATGGCCGCAATTGGAGAAAGTTCCAGCAGGACGAGGCTACGTGCCCACAGCATGTGCAACAACCGAATTATTATTTACATGAAAGAGTAAACATTTGAATTTCCTTAACAATTAATGCGTTTTTTTTTTTTAAATCATATCATTCTTATTGGAAAACCCTGTACAAGATATTACAATGGCTCTCTTGGTTTATAGCTCAGTAGCTAATGCCATTTATTTTAGATTTTTTAGGAAATCCCCTTGCAAGTCAGAAAAAGCCCATATTCTTTGCAATTTTTAAATATATTTTATTTAGTAAAAATAAAAAAATATACATTTACAGAAATTAAAATCAAAAAGTTTGATTCCCTTGATCCCGTAGTCGATTTCCAAAGAGTACCACGAAAAATAGTTTCTGACGGTGAGAAAGATGTTTCTGCTTAAAATTATTTCAAGTCCAAAAAACAAAAAAAATTATAATTACTATAGATGAAGGACTAGTAAAAACTTTTGATTTTTGGCAAGAAATCGCTTTTTTTTTGTGAAAAGTTTACTCTTCAGAAAGGCTTAAGAAAACCAAATATTTATCTCACATTTAACTTCTTCGAGTCTATATTAGTAGAGTATTATGATAAAATGATATCTAAGAAGGCCATGTGAAAATTTCAAGTCGAAAGATTCAACAGTTTTGGAAAGTATTTTACTAACTCTGAAAATAGTATTTCGAGGAAAATTGAATTCAAGTCTTGGAAGTCGATACATATATTCATTAAAAATGAAGTAAAAAATTTCATGAATATACTCATGCATATTTGTCGTATAAACTTCGATTTTTCTGAGAATGTTCAGTTCATGTTTCACAATGGCCCTCTTAAGACCTGGGTGCGTCGTTAGGCAGCCACTCTCCCTACCTAATAGTCGATGCGATGTTGGTAAGCACTATTTTCGGACTTACGATTTTCGAAATTATTTTCCGACATTATTTTTCATCAACATCATCGGCAGTTATGTTTTATTTTAAACTTAAACTTTGAGAATCGATAAAGGGTTAAACAATTTGCATACATATGAAGCATATTTTGTTGAAAAATATTCACCAAACATTCTGTTCACATTCCACAAATGCAACAGCGAGCACAACTTCCCACTCGCTTAGTTGCGGTCAGAACTTTGTAGCAATAAATTTTTATAGCCCAATCTATGAAGCGGTTAAGAACACCTTTTCCGTTGGTATTCCGAATATTTCGGCACACAAATGAGTTGGCTATTTACAAAGGCAACTAAAAACCAAATACAGCGTACATAAAAATAATTTAAGCTAAATGTTGAGGAACGAAAAATACACAAATTAATACCAAAACTAAAATGCTAATAGAAATACAAAAAAATATCTGCCTTTTGGTGGCAAGTTGCAAGCGCTCAATGCCGACGCTAGTACCCCTAGTGCCATGGCCTAAGCAAACAAGCAACGGTGCGACCATATATTCTCAAAGTGTCATCAAACGCACCTTTGTTTCTACCTAATTTCCTACGCGCCGACGTAATATTCTTGTTTCAGAATTTTATTTGATTTTTTCTCTTTCTTCTGCTGTTTGCCCTTCTGGCCTAAATGAAATGAGTTTTTAATTTTCCATTTTGCTGTTTTCAAAAGCAATTTCAAATGTACACACACATACATTAAATTGTTGTTGTTTTAATGAAACGTCATTTTTTATAGATAGTTTTTACTCAATCGACAAATAAACCTTTTTTAGTTTTTTGTTCGAAATGCAAATATGTACACCTGTATGTGTTTGTGTCAATGTGCTGTGTGTTAGCTTCAACTGCGCCGCGGTCGCAGCGTCGCGCCTGCCATCGCCACTGAGTCTTCTACTTTTATCGAAATTAAGTGGAGAATTTCTTGTTTAAAATTGATTGCTTCAATTTGGTGATAATTTTTGTTTGCCACACCGCAGCGCTGGGCAGTGGCGCGCTGCTGCGGGCGCGGGCATACGCAAGCGCGCCGCCGCGATAGCGTCCGCTATCGAGTTTCGCATTGCCGCGCGTCAGCTCATTTCCTCTACTTCGTCTGCGACATTGGCTGCGCTTCAGCATCGGCGGCTTATCGGTGCTTTTGAAATAAATACACTCTTCTCCTCTGACTTTTTACTTTAATTATGCGCAACGCTCGCTTGTTCTCCGCCTGTATTTGTTTGTTTTATGCGTTTTATTGTTTTGTTATTTGTGTATTTGTGTTGATTTTCGGTTTTGTCGCCATCATTTTGTGCCGAAAATGTAAATTGTTGAGTGTTGCAGTGCCGCGCGCATGTAGGCCGCCCATCAATTGAGCGGACCTTACTTATTTACTCATTACCGCGTGTAAGTGCCGCAATGGAGTCCATTCATTTGGTGATCGAAAGCGTAGCGCTCCGCCTTGAATGGGTCGCTTAAGCGCGCGGCCGTACATGCTTGCCGCCAAGCTGGCTGGAACGCGCGACTGACCACAAAGAGGTTTGCGTATATGTATACATATGTATGCACATATACATATCGATAAATGTATGTATGTTCTTATAGCGCTTTGACACTGTTCAATGGCGATTGTATTTTTGTTTTTGTCTCTGTGCCTTTGCTTTGATTATCGTACGTTTATTTGCCTATAGATTTGTGCGTTGTTTGTGTTTGCACTGGCGGCCACTTGGCTGCCCCATTCGTGGAAAGAAGGTGCGCTCGTGTGCCCACTATCAAAGCAGCTTGGTCCCTTTGTCGCAGTTTCGCCGTGCACGCCGCGTTATCGTCCATGACAATACACTAAATTAACGACACATTTTAGCTGGCTGATAAGTTTGTGGAAGGCAATCAGTGTTTGAAGTGCTTGTCATTTGCTTACTGAGCAATAGATAGGAATATGAAAGGCGCAACGTGGCGCGGTTGCGGTTAGTGGGGTTTACTCTACGGAGCTCTCCATCGCAATGAAATTGATTTGGAAAACAAATATGTGCATTTCGGGCATTTTGATTAGGAAGAATATTATTTAGTAATTATGATATCGATTTATAAAAGAGTAAAGTGTGTTAATTGTGTCTACCGTTATTCCGTGCCTACGCGAGCTATTAATTGTATGCCCAAATGATGCCGACAAGGGAAAACAAGATGATTATTAGATATATTTTTATTGAATTTCTACGTTTTGTTGTTAGTACAATATAGATTAGATTATTGCATTAGATTATTTCCAAGATAGTTTATTCTACGTCTGGCTGCATAATATTTTATTGTAGATTTATAAGTTAAGCTAAAAAATGCTTGTTAAAGTATTAAAACTACTAACTATCCTATTTTTGGTTTTTCAAAGATTCTTGGAAACAGTTAGAGAAGCATAAAGAGAGCACAGTTGTAAATTATGTATTTCAATTTAAAGGGGATCAAAATCGAAGACATATTGTCAGTTATTACTAAAACTTAATAGATGTAAATGAATCCAGAATTCTTTATTTGACGAAGTCGTGATGATTTAGAGTTATACTTGATATCGTAGGCCATAGACTTACTTCATTTCATTTTTACATTTAGCTGAATGTGCGATTACATTAAAATCTAAGTAACAGAAATCGCCTTGTTAATCATGATCGGAAGATATATCGGAAGATATATTGCATAACCACCACATTTCTACTACCGAATGACATAATACTGGATATATTCCTGTTTAAATTTATTTCGTTATTTTTTATTTTGTGTTGTATCCGATATATGTAAACTCAGCCAAAGGGACGAAATTCAATATATGAACTGTATGAGTCAAACGTCGGTCAGAAGGACAGAAAGCATTATATGTGGGAAAATGCGGAACAGGCCGAAGTCTCGACGGTTTCATTAATATTTAATACAAAACCACATTATGGTTAAGAAATTTCATTAAGATATCGTAAATTGCCCGATATAAACGTTATATAGCCAACCGGAAAGTTTAAAATCGGTTTGTATGGTATATGAGGGTCCATTAGCCCCTTTGTTGTTGTATTTTGTTTCTTTTTTAATGCCGTAGACATCGCTTACGCGGTTATAGCCGAGTTAACAACAGCGCGCCAGTCGTTTCTTCATTTCGCAGTTTGCCGAAAATTCGAGATACCGATTGCAGCTAGGTCCTTCTCCACCTGATCTCTCCAAAGGAATAGAGGTCCATTCGTACAACATGACCTAGCCAGCGTTGCCGCAGTCTCCTTATTCGCTGAACTATGCCAATGCCGTCGTATAGCTCATACAGCTCATCATTCCATTGACTATGCTACTCGCCGATGCCAATGCGCAAAGTATCATAAATCTTCCGCAAAACCTTTCTCTCGAATCCTCCTAAGGCCGACTAATCGGATGATGTCAACGGCATGGACGCACCATATAGTAGGACGAGAATGATTAGGGACTTGTAGAGTTTGGTCTTAGTTCGTCGAGAGAGAACTTTACTTTTAACAATTGCCTACTCAGTCCGAAGTAGCACCTGTTGGCAAGAGTTATTCGGCGTTAGATTTCGAGGCTGACGCTCTTGATGGTGTTAATGCTGGTTCCAAGATAGACGAAATTATCTACGACTTCGAAGTTATGACTGTCCACAGTTCCGCCGGCAATCCATCTTCATGGTCGGGCAATTGAATATCTGCTCCATCGTCATCGAATGTGGAATCGGTTTCATCATATTCAGGTTTTATGCTTTCACAGTTACTCAGCAGATAAGAAAAGTGTTCCCTTCATTATATCAATATGCTCTGGGCTGCAGTCATTAGATCACCTCTGGGTTTTCTACAAGAGTATACTCTCGTCTTCAAACCTTTTGTTAGTCGCCGCATCTGTTCGTAGAAAATTCGACAGGAAGTTGACTAGGGTAAGTAAAGTTTTTATATTTAGCTTATGAATGTGGGGGTGATTCAAAAACCGTTTTCATTTATTTTCGCTACCAAATTGTGATATAGTATTACAGATTGTATCTTCATTTAATTTTTCCAACATATGACCCATATTGCGTAAGGATATGAAGATCAAATTGGTGTGCTTTGATTGAAAATTGTTTAATATATTTCTAATGTATGTACAATCTTCATTGTAATGCTTGTAGCGTTTCTCCTTAGACAGTTGTTGCACTTTCAGTTTTTTTTTTTTTAATATAACACTTTTCCGTCAGATTTTTCCCATTCACGCTGTGTCCTGGAAGGAAAAAATATTTCCACTAAATTTATTTGGCATATGTTTTTTAGTTTGGGAGAACTAATTCTGATATAGATGAAACTCCTTCTTTCTGACTGCAGGATCCATGATTGTGTGTGTGAGCGCTTGTTTGTGTATTCGATTACCGCATTTCGGTGCCCAGCACTGGTGATCTTTTATCTGTGCCCATACCTGTGAGGGAATAGGTAGAAACGAGTGGGTAGGAGAAATTAGCTGTAAACTTTTTATTGATGGAATTTGCGAGAAAAAGTAGTAAGGAATTATGTTTTCCCGAACAGCCTTCTTCAGAGATGTGGCTATCCATTTCGGTAGTAGAGAGCCGATAACAGCATTGACCTCACTGATCTTGTCCTCTTCTTAAAGCTAAGCAAAATCTATCCTAATGATCAATGGCACCAATATAATGACGAATGCAGCCAATGATCGAAGGACTAGTCAAAATTTAAATTTTTTATAAAATAACGGTTCCCAGAAAAAATGTCGTCGTTTGTGAAAAAAATGTATATATGTATATAAATAAACTTTGCTCACAAAATCTGAATAAAGCATCTCGATAAAAACACGTTTAAGGCTTTGTGAGCCAATTAGTACAAATAGACTAAACAAATTTTAAGCTCATAATCTCAGATATCCAGTTGAATTCGAATATCTCCAACTATACAATTACTTTTGACTTCATAAAGTACTGCTTTTAACCCACTATTTCACATAACCTCAGTCGCGCCCAGCAAGCTCCTGGAATTTGTGACCATATGTGATATATGTAGGAGAGGGCATAATAGACCATAGGTCGCAGTGCAAAGCCTGAATTATTTTCCATCTATCTGTCACTCTAGTTTGAGATCAGGCATATAACTTAACTTAATATCCGTTATGTGAACAAAAGTGTTCTTTTCCCTGCAACATGTTGGGAGCTTATAAAAATATTAACTTTTCATCACTAACTGAGCTTTTTGCATTTTGAATTCATCATTTTTGCTAAATTTTAAATCTGTTATTATAAATTTTTGTTTTAATATCACATATAACAGCACTTGCGATCCATTATATTAACATATGTTCGAACACTTCGATGTATGTCATTTAATTTTCGAGTTGTTTACACTGACAGTTAACCATAACGTAAACAATAGACTTGACTGCAAAAATCACAAAAAAGCGAAATAATTCACAGAGATACTCATGGAACACTTCGGCGTTTAGTCCTTGTTCCAATTTGTTTGCATTGCTCTGGTTTCCCTCATATTTTTCCATTTTTTGCGCATTTTTGTGTAGCGATGATTACTAACAAGTTTAGTAACAAGCCAACTTGTTGGCAGCTGCAACTAGGCAACTAACCAAATACACTCACACACTCATACACAGCGACACGTTACACACGCACGTGAAAAAGGCAAGCGGGCAGCAGAGAATTGGTAAAAATCTGCCAACGCAGCAGCAACACCAAAGCAAAATAGCCAAAAAGGGAAAAATTGAACGGAAGAGCATACAAAAAGCTGAGCTCATCACGGAACTGCACAAGCAGTGTTTGGTGGCCGGACAAAAGGATAACAGCATCAATAGATCCGGCAGAGTGCGTACGCGTTGGAAGCGAGACTATGGCGAGTAGTGGGCTGAAGCAACAGAAGGATGCACTGAAGTTGATGATGAAAGCGAAAACCAGCAAAGCCATTTGTTTGTTGGTTCAACAAGATGTTTGCTCGTTGCAGCAGCAAAATGAACTTGTACGTCCGGCTAATGCTGTGTAGACAAAAGCAACGGCGATAGCGCTTTTCATGTGTGGCAGTGTGGCAGCCACCGCATTCATAGGGAATTTTTAGGGATAACACAAGCCGGCATGCGTTGGACGTTTTTGTCGGCTCAACATTGAGTGGAGTGTGACTGTACGTCGCCAGGAATAAGCTGGTCAAAGTGATGATATAAAGTAACGGTAGTACAATATTACAAAATGGAACCTGTAGTTGTAGTTGTGGTGGAGTAGTAATGTCTCAGTGGTGTAAGCATGAATTTATTTCGCCGATGAAAAAATGTTTGCAGGCTGTTATTCGCCACAGCTGCGCATTATACTGTCTGCAGCCACTGCAGGAACACTATAGTAGAAACAGGACATGCGAGCTATCAGCAGCAGCAGTGTAATTGAGCATACATTGTAAACGCATTTCGAAATGGAAAAAGTGCGTGCCAATCTAGTTTTGCGCACTTACATATATGAATATGCAGCGTATATCCTGGTGAATTTCCTTAATTAAAATCGTTGGACGTGCTCTCGAGTAGTACCCTGTAAGAAAAATCAACATAAATTGCATATTATTTTTCACATTTTCTTTCTGACTTATGATTGTCGTGCTGAGGGCCGATTAAGGCTATCCCACAGGCTGAATGTTAAAAAAATATGACGCCGCCGGCGTGGAGTACGAAGTCATTCAGAAACAAGAAAAAATGTTAACTTCGGCTGCACCGAAGCTAATATTCCCTTCACAGGTGCACTTCTTTTAGTAACTGTGTGTCCAGTTTGTATGGCAACTATATGCTATAGTAATCGGATCTGAACAATTTTTTCGGAGATTACATTGTTGCCTTAGAAAATAATCTATACCAAATTTCGTGAATAGATCTTATCAAATGCAAAAGTTTTCCATACAAGAACTTGATTCCGATCGTTCAGTTTGTATGGCAGCTATATGTTATAGTGGTCCTATTTTGGCAGTTCCGACAAATGAGCAGCTTCTTGAAGAGAAAATGACGTTTACAAAATTTCAAAACGACATCTTAAAAACTGAGGAACTAGTTCGTATATATACAGACGGACAGACAGACGGACAGATAGATAGACGGACATGACTAAATCGACTCAGCTCAACATATTGATCATTTATATACTGTAGAGGGTCTCCGACGCTTCCTTCTGGGTGTTACAAACTTAGTGACAAACTTAATATACCCTGTTCAGGGTATAAAAAATAAGCCTCAACGCTGAAGATGATTTTTCAATGGAAATCCGGATCATTTTCTAGTTGTTGTTCAGTCCAATTCACGAATATACGACGATACCTGTGGCCAAGTGGCTCTAGTGCTTGCGTCAATTTGATCTTGTAAGGATGTAGGCCCAGATCACAGAGATGCCCAACGCTTGAGAACGACGTGTGAGAGACTGATTTGGTGCTTACTCAATTGATGCGCCAGCGGCAGCAATATTCTCGACACCTTCGGGCACTTTTTTGGTTCACTGGCACGGTAACATTTTGTACTGTGCCTCTCGATTCAAATTTTTCCACTAGACGCTCAACTGTTGATCTGACAGGACGATTATAACGATCAAAAATTCGACGGAACGCTTTTAAAGTTGAGACCACTGACTCCGAATTGCACTGGTAAATTTTAATAATTTCGACTCGTGCTTCCAAGAAATTATCGGAGTTCTCAAAAGGACTTTTTACCTCGACTCATTAGAGGTTATATACCTTGTGCAGTGTCAAATCATCTACTCGTAATTACAAAGGTTACACTTTATAGAAATTTAAAAAAATATTTATCATATATTATGCAGTCGATGACCAGAGAAATTACCATTAATTCTGTCGGTCCGTCCGTTCAAGCGATACTTTTACTAAAGAATTAAATAATTCAATAAAACTTACTACACATTACACTCTAAGAAGGTTCGTCAAGAATCATGCTCAGAAACTTGTTTTCAGAACTGGCGTTTCGGTGGGGAGGGTTATGGATGGTTTGAATTTTTTGGAAGAAATTAATTATTGTGTAGGAGCTAGATAATTTTATTCTTGATTTGAGAAATGTGTAACTGTACACTATAATTTTATTTTTGATCCATATTGAGGACATACCTCTCTCGCAGTTCCTCCCGTGGATTCGCCCCTCCTAAAGATCTGTCAACAAAATAGTCACCTGGCTCGACTCTTTGTTACTGGGTTAAACCACGTCAAGTGATCCATGAAAATTTGGAATAATCAACGATTTCGAAAATTAGCAGTTCATTAGTAAAGGGAGCAGACGCATACCCCGTGATATAAATATTTCGTCAAAATTCTTTTTTTTTTTGTTGAAGTTATAGAAGGTTGGAATTTAGAGCACGATAAAATTGTAAAATTATTTTCTCATAAACTACTGGAGATAAATCGATGAAATTTTGTGAAGTCAAAAAAAAACCTTTGTCTACATTATAGATATTTTTTCTCGATCCATTTGTTTAAATAATAATATTTTACATAATTTTTTGGTATGGCACATCCATCGGTGCGCAATGCGCTTATGCTTTTCTTGCGGCACAGATACCGGGAGCTTACGAGCGCATTCAGTATCATGAAGCATATAAATGGAATATTGGGTAAAGCAGAAATATTATTTTAATGATGAAGAACTAAACATTGCACAAAAATCGTTTGGTATCTACCTTTTGAATCAGGCTGTATACAAAAAAAAAACTCGATATATGGCTGCTACACGAGTTAACGCAAAAATAAAACCTCATGGACCGAATTTGTGGACGGATGGTTGTGGGTCACTTACCACAATTTCAACCCAAGTGGTTGTACTCAAATCATGGTGAGCCCACGCAAAGGGGTGCCCTAGAACCCTTTCCTGACGGTCAGAAAAGTTTTAAGTAGGATTTTCTGGGAATCATCCATCATGAGTTGCTCTCATACGGGCAAACTTTTAACTCGGAAACAATCGTCCAGATGTGGACAGCTTGGACCAATAGCGGAGAAATTGTGTTCCATCAGGACAACGCCACATCTAGTATAGCGACTTGCCAGCTTCAAGGGCTTGATTGGGAGTTTCTGTGATTTAACTAAGTCCATGAACAAGGTATTAGACGAAGAAAATAAAAAAAAGGAAAATTATATTTTTTATACGTTTTTACAAAACAAGCAAATTTTTGTGAAAATTGCTGGATTTTTTTTTTAAATAGTTGCATTTGAAAATCGTTTAACCCTGTAAATTATATCTCGAAGATATTTGTGAAATTTCATTAACATCGGAGTGGTTCGTGAGAAATGTTTTTTATAAAAAATTTGACCCGTAAAACCCGAGAAAGACAGCATCTAACGACGATAGACAGATAGTACGGATAAGTAAGATGGATCTCTTCTTGACGTCAAGGGAAATTAGATCATAAATGGAACATAAGCATTGTACGTGTATCAGCACAGACAGTCCACCGTAGATTACAGCAAAAGTCCCTAAATGAGCGAATTGCACGACGCAAACCGAACGTATCAAAAAAGAACATCAAATGTAGGTTAGCGTTTGCGAGAGAGTATCATGATATGCAAAAACAAAAAAAGAAAACAGTGAAACATGGTGGATCGTCAGTCATGGTCTGGGGATGTTACACCTCATATGGGGTAGGACCACTTGTACAAGTTCAGGGCAAAATAACTGGCAGTATGTACAGAGACATTTCAGCAGAGAGTTTTCAGCACGATAACGACCCGAACCACTGATCCGGGTTCGTTAAGGACTGGATAGCATTGAATCACATCAAGTGTTCGAGTGGCCTGCCGAAAGATCGGTCTTAAACCCCATAGAGAATTTATGGAGGATTATGAAAAGGGCAGTTGCGGCGAGAAAACCGTGGAATAAGGTTACACTTTGGCAAATCCTAAAGGATGAGTGGAGAAAAAATACTCTGGACCAATGTCGCACAAGTTTTCACGGCTGTATCTCCAAACCTAATACTCGGATCCACTTCAACAGTTAAGGCAGTATTCTAGATAAGATATAAAATCATGTACATGTAAGATAATAAATAATATCGTTTTTTTTTTTTTTTCAGACAGTGAACCCATGTAACGTCTTAGGTCTCTCCCGTTTGTTGCTTTAACTACGCCTTTGATTTTTTACTCATCCACTAATAACTATATAAAAAACCCATAGTATCTATATCCAATCATTTTAAATGTGTCATAGCCAAAGCAACTAATGACACCAGTGGGATTACCAAAGCAAATAAATTAGAACTTTTCGAAACTTCACAACAACTTTCTTAAGCAAATTACGTCATTATGTATGTATGTATGTATATGTATGTATCATATCTGTTTATGTAGAAACATGCTTAAGTACCATTAGATTTTTTTTCTTTATTTTTGAAAATAAAATAGTTTCTATGAAACACTACGCTGCACATTATATACAGATATGTATGTATATAAATGGTGTAAATATATGTGCTATATACATATATGTACGTATTTATATATTGTAGAAAATCAGCCATTATTTGTTAATCATTTTAAAGAGCTTTGATATTTTGTGACATACTGCATTTATTTTTGATTAATTTATCATTTCATAGGCAAGTTTGCGTGCCCACGACTCTGCATTTCTATGTATGTACATATGTATATATATACATAATATATGTACATATATACATATGCCTATTTAATTGTAGCACTTACCGATATGTGTATGTATGTGTATAGTACATACCTAATGCACGCTACACATATAAAAGTTCGCTATGAGGAGTGGCATAGCCAACTACTTTCTTTGAAATCACAAAAACTATTCACCGTAAACCACGCCTTCCATCTTATGACCGCAGCGAAAGAGTTGATTTTCTTATTGCAAACAAAAGCACATAATATGAAGGCGCGTACAAACATACACCGCTACAAGAGTAAATAAATCGGCATAGAAAAAAATCATTGAACTATATGCGCTGCTCGTTACCCCAGTTGTGTGGCGGACGAGCGCCATAAAATTACCCCGCCGACAGTTTAGAGTTGGTGGCGTTCGGATGGCCGGCATTCCAGTATGACAGCGACTGCAGCTGAGGCTTGCAGCGCGGCGACGGACGTCGGACGGCGAACGCGCGTGCAGCGGAAATGCACTGCAATGCAAGTGAATGGCACGGCAGCGAGTAACGAGTTGTTAATTCCGGTTTTTCACGCAAAATGCCTGTGGCGGCACTGCCATCAACTGCAGCTATGCGACGCTCACGTAAGAGCGGTAGGTGCGGCCTATGCGCTGCCACCACACCCCGTGTAGCTGAAAAGCAATTCATTAAGGCAAGCATGAAGCGCTCTCTCGATCTCTTTTTCACTACAGCATCGCAGTTGCGCTTAAAGCTGTTATTTTCGCTACTCTTTCCACATACACGCATTTGACATTTTTCTCCTGCCGTTTGAGCCAACATATTGCGCTCTCGCTCTGTTGCTTGCGCACGCTCTTATCGTTTGGACATGTGTTGAGTGCGCTGTGTTAAGGCAAACGCTGCACAACGCCTGTACGAACTCGCAACTAGTTTGTGCTCGAACGTGAATAGGCGCGCATCGGCGAGCAAGTGTGGGCACGCGAAAACGAGTTTGACGAGCAGCGACAGCAGTAGCAGCAACGATTATAGTGCGACGTTTTGTATGGACTTTTATTATATACTATAGCAGAGCAGCGGCAACGTGAGGGGTGTGGTTGTGTTGATTGCATTGCGCCGATCGCCTGCTTCAGCGCTAATGCAGTGCGTTGCAAGGGCGATTTTCCATTTGGAAAATACCGGAAGTTGAGTAGCGACAGCGACGGTCAAGAGTTGCAAGTGTATGCTGGGCAGAGCGGTTTCCGACGAGCTTATGAAATAATTATTATTGCTGTCACGATTGATTAGTTAATGATTTTGCTATGGGCGCGTATTGAACTATGTAAGAACTGACGCGCGTTATATTATCAAGTGAAATTAAATAAAATATAAAAATGCCGACGCTGCAAATCGAGAAATACAAATTTACATACATATGTATATAAACTGAAGTCAGCTAATGAAGAAAAATAAAAATAATTTTTTTTTGCGCCAACAAATCATGTGACCACAGTAGCGAAAATTTGAGTTCAAAAAGTTTATAATAATAACCAAAGCACAGGCTAGTTGGCCAGTCAAAGTGTCAAATTACCCCCAAAAACAAGTTTTAGTCGTGTATTGTTGTTGTTGATATTGCAGGCGGTTGACAAGTTTGTGAAGCGTTTTTTTAATTAGAGCAGACGGTGCGGACTCCGGCTTCAGTTTGTGGTTAAACTGCTTTTCAGCACATGTAAATGTGTGCGTGTGCGGGCATGCGGGCAGTCCACCAAAACCTTGACCCTGTCAAACGAAACAGCAAAAACTACAAAAACGAAAGCAACATTAGCAAAAACACAACAAAAAAGTGAACTAAAATAACAACAACAACTATTTAGCAAGCGACCGCCAGTAGTCAGCGCCATTAGAATGCTGACCTGTCAAAGTGTGAACAGCTACAAGTTTTAGGTTGCCAGTAACACATGGCATTCATATGTCAAGTAAACTATCAAAAAACAAAAACAATACTAGCATATATTTTACAGCTAACAGCTTTTGGCTTAAACGACGGGCGCGCGTTCAATCTGTGACCAACGGCCATTTGGTATGGCAAATAGTGGCAAAATGTCGCAACGATGTTAATGACGCAGTGTGAACGTGCGCACACGAATAGCAAAAAAAAAAAATAATAACAGTTATTCGCCAATGAAAGCGAACATTAATGCATAACAGCTATTAAAGATTGCCGCTTCTCTGTTGAGACCAACAAACAAAAAAAAAAAGAAAATCCCAAACAGTAAAATAATATGCCAAACTTTGCGTGGGTTTTTACCGGTAAACTAAAAATTATGGCTTTATTATACAAATTAGTTATCGATTTGTATGATTCACACATTTAGTTTTTGTCCTTGAAACATTTTGTAAACAAAACGAAGTTCATAAAATTTGTAAACAAAAAAGTGCAATATTTTGTTTCCGTAGTGGTCAGCTTAGCATAATGGCTGCTTATGCGCAGTATAATGGCTGCGGTTATCCGTCGGCGAATCAGGTAAGCCCATATAGCAAATGGGTATATATTATAGTTACTAAAACAGTTGAGTTGAACTCATAAGAAAATTTATACTATATTTGCTTATTTTCATATAATTAATTGAGTTAAGCTCTGGCAATGGAGAATATTGATATTTTGACTTTTTTTAGTAAACTTACGAATAATTTATTACTTATTTACAAAGAGAAAAAGCGTGCCTCTTTTAAAGCGTAAGTATAAGCATAACCCGCCTTCAAAGTAATCCCCACTAAATGTAAGACACTTATGTCAACGATTTTTCCAGTCCTCGAAACACTTTTCATAAGCCGTTTTTGGATGCCTTTCAGCCCCTTTAGTTCCTTCAGCGAATTTTGTTGTATTTCTTTGATCAACTTTACGAGAGAACGCGTTTCATACCCAAACAAGAAAAAACGTTAACTTTGGTTGCATTTCTATGTGTTCAGTTTGTATGGAAGCTATATGCTATAGTTTTTTACAATGTTGCCTTAAAAAATAATCTAGATCGGAAGAGCACATCGTGAAATATATCTTGTCAAATGTGAAAGTTACATCCATATACAAGCATTTGATTCCGATCGTTCAGTTTGTATGGCAGCTATATGCTATAGTTAACCGATCTGAACAATTTCTTCGGAGATTACATTGTTGCCTTAGAAAATAATATATATTCCAAATTTCGTGAATATATCTTGTCAAATGTGAAAGTTATTCATACAAGCATTTGATTCCGATCCGATATCGGCCGTTCCGACAAATGAGCAGCTTCTTGAAGAGAAAACGACGTTTGCAAAAACGATATCTTAAAAACTGAGGGACTAGTTCGTATATATACAGACAGAAGGACAGACGGGCAGATGGACAGACAGACGGACATGGCTAAATCGACTCAGCTCAACATACTGATCATTTATATATACGTATATACTTTATAGGGTCTCCACCGCTTCCTTCTTGGTGTTACAAACTTCATGACAAACTTAATATACCTTGTTCAGGGTATAAATATCCACCAAAATCATTCGAACGAATTCGCGAGTGATGTCGAGGTATCTTTCCATCTCTCTTACACTTGCCTGACGATTTTCAAGCACCATATTCGTCACTTTATTAATATTTTCATCAGTTGAAGAGGCCGAAAGTCATTCATATCTTGTCTTCAACGATCTCTCTTTGAAGGCTTTGTACCACTCGTAGGTTTATGTTTTTGATAAAACTGAATCAACATAAGCTATTTCCAACATTCGTAAAGGTTTCTCAAACAAAATTTGGTTAGAAATATATAATTTGAGAAAAATTCTTCCTTCGATATTTTTATCCACTATAAAAAACGCAACGCACTACTGAGGCTGCTGTAAACAAACTGGTTGACAGATCGCGCTCGCATATTTCATAGTAATTAAGGACAGTTCTACCAACCTAGCAAAACACATTTTTTGAAATATCATGTACCCGGAAAATTTAATTAGAATTTACGTGTGCTTTTTTCTCACAATATATTTCTAACCATTCTCTAGTTGAGAACTACGTTTTACGTTTCCTCCGAAGTCACACATTTTCCTTCCCTGAATGCTCAAATTTGGTTTATACACGTTTATACATAGCTATGAGTAATATTTATCTGTGAAATAAATAAAATAAACGAAAGTTATACTAAGTTTTATAGTTTATTACAGCTCTCAGCTACCAACATTAAATTTATAATTTGGATTTTATAAGAGAAGTTCCTTATAGAAATATCTCTATACATTATTATAATTCTTTATTACATATGTTGGCGTGGTAATATGGAGAAAATCTTAAGGCGTATAAAAATTACCAAATTAATTAATTAACATACTATTCATACGAAGAATCTCATATATACTTACATATGTACGCACCCTTTTTTAGGTCGTCTTGCTTCGAGGTCTTTTGAAAAAATGGTTATATTTAAATGTCTCATCTTACTTTTTTGTGCCAAAATGTGATTGAAATGGTATTTAACATAATATTTTACATAATTTGAATAGAGCGTTTTAAGGGAATATATATATTTTGGGGGAATAAATCACGTCGGATCCGGCTGAAGGCTGGGCATTCTCAAAGATAATGTTTTAGCGTCCCATCATGCTGTGAGCATGCTCTTCATTTCGTCGAATGCACTTCTAGAAGGTGGGATATTAAGGGTAGGTATTCCTACTAATTTTCCTTTTGTCTCGAAGTAGAAGATCTGTCCACCATTAACATTAACACAAAGTATCTCTGTGGTATGTATTGTCTTGCTGATGTTTCAAGAGCTGAGGTGTTCCTCCAGCGTCCACTGACCCTTGAAGCAGCGGAATGGTATGGGGCAGCTTAGGGGAATTGTGTTCCCAGCTACCCCCTACCGAGCCAACTCATCTGCCTTTTCATTTCTTTCTATTCCTATATGACTGGGTACGCTGATGATATTAACCGAGTTACCTACTCAGAGTTTAGTTACTGCTTGCTTGCATATCGGAACGCAATGCGTATTCGTATTGGCGCTACGGATGGCCTAATTGTCACTTTTCTAGCCACTAGATGGTTTTAGGCTTGCTGGTTACAGCAGAAGCTCACTTCTCCCCCAGGCCTTTTGTTATGCTAACAATTTCGGGGTGAAAAACTAAATTGTAGTTATTTAGTTTGAAACTACCTTCTGCCTATAGTTTACTAGCCCTCACCTGTTTTTTTTTCACCATTTGATTCGTTGGTGAATATTTAGATTTCGCCGTTGGTTTTCGCTGTCTATTATATAACTCATTGTCTAATCTTCTCTACTGAAGAATGAAAACGTTGTGTTTATTACCTCATGGGTCGCCTAGCATTTCCAGTTTAGCTCAAATGTTTTAACAAGGTCCATTGCTATACCACGCCCTTAGTGACGGCGAGTCTGGCTCCAAGGACCTAAAAATTAGTTAGTCCCTAAGGATTACATCACGGTTCACTTGAATGTGTAATGGCAAGATATCGAGGCTAACCTCCAAAGCTTTTATTGAAGCAGTTTTCATGCGCCTGAAATCTCCAACAAGCAGGTCCATTGCACCTGTATCAGGGGGGTTTAGTGCGGCACTTTTTCGATAATGCCATGCACAACTCTTTTTATAGACGTATGCATCTGAATTTATGACTATCTTTGTATAATACTAAAATCTCATATATCCAACATATGAAATTCTTCTAAAAGAGACAATCCTATCCTTTTGTAAAACTTGGATAAGTGCCAAATTGGAAGTTCATATCTCAAAAAACGGGGTGACTAGTTCACGATGGCATATACGCAGACATCGAGCTAAATCGACCCAGCTCATCACGCTGGTCTTTTATATGTATATATTATAGGGTCTGCGATGTATCCTTCTGAGCCCTTACGGTACGGTCCGGTATGCTTGTCGTAAGAGCCGACTAAAATCAAATATGCACTGTGTCTGTTTTTTGGCTTGCCTTGAAATTTCAGCACAGTCTTGTCAGAAATAGTGCTATAATATTCAGCTTGAACTGATATTATAGGCTTTGAATGAGATTCCTTTCAATAAAAAGACATTTGAAGTTCAAGCGACAAATGTCGCCAGTCATTGAATTTGACGACTGCCCAATTTATAATAGGAAAAGCTACAAGGTTTGACTGGAAACTTAAATTTGGTAACACGGGAAGCTCTTGGAGTTCGCTCCAATCTGCTCATTGGGATTGGCCCTTTGGGGAGATTTGTAGTGGCTGTGGTTTAAACCTAAAGGCAGGTAAAATTGAAAATTCAGTTCAGAGTGGAGTCGCACAGCGCACAGGCCACCACCCACAGCACGGCAGAGGTTTTAGGTCGGCCTCGATCCAGACCTAAGTGAAAAAGGTGTCCCTTACATCTGACCAATTTGAATCAAATAATATTTGCAGAGAGCAGGTATTATTTGGAGCGTTTTTTGGAGCAACGCATTGTTTTGATGGCCGTCGTCGGCAGGTACTCATATGAAAACACGACTATTGTATTCTTCTGGTTGCTACAAAATTCGTGGCAAACTTAACGTACCCTGTTGAGAGTTATGTAAAAGACAGCGAAAACCTACGGCGAAATCTAAATATTCACCAATGAATCAAATGGTGAAAAAAACAGGTGAGGGCTAGTAAACTATAGGCAGAAGGTAGTTTCAAACTAAATAACTACAATTTAGTTTTTCACCCCGAAATTTTTAGCATAACAGAAGGCTTTGGGGAGAAGTGAGCTTCTGCTGTAACCAGCAAGCCTAAAACCTTCCAGTGGCTAGAAAAGTGACAATTAGGCCATCCGTAGCGCCAATACGAAGTCGCATTGCGTTCAGTTATGCAAGCAAGCAGTAAATAAACTCTCAGTAGGTAACTCGGTTAATATCATCAGCCAGTGGCGGAACCACGGGGGGCTTTTTGGTGTTAAAACACCCCCTAAACTCAGAGAAAAATATATGTTTGTTGATATGGGCTTGGAATGGGTTATTGATAAAAAAAATCACCTCAAATTCTAAGCATTCATAATAAGTTACAATATTTGCACATGCTTTTGTGTGCTGAAAATGATTCCCAAGCGTAAAACTAGAAAAAGGCAAATTTGATCGTACGCTTAACGCTACTCTGCCGCATAAAATAAGCCTGCCAGACTTAAAAAGGTGTAAAAATCAAATGGATATTTATTTACTACCATTGGGAAGGCCTTTGATGCAAAACCAAAAATGAAATTGTCATACTACTGAGAAATTAGCGCACATAGCATTTGGAATGCCTGAGAATATTAATTCACTTGTTTGTTTACATCATACCAACTCTTTCATAAAAAGCAAATAATTATGTTCAAATGCTTACAATGCATGCGCCCTATGAGAACGCTACTCAATTAAATTGCGCGCCACTCCAACAACTTGTATGTCCTTTAACCACCGGGCAAAAAATTCATGTAATGCCACGAAATCAATGTGATCACGCACCAAAGTCGCTGATCGCTGATCGCTGAGGAACGTTGACGATCACTTGTCATCATCACTGTGCCACGGCATATCACGCACATCGCAACGTGCTAATCATAACGATCTGTCATAATTCCATCATGCATTTTTGACAAGCATCCGCACAGAATATTTATGAGTCCTCTGGGCCCTGCAACCCTGCAAAGGGACCCATACACACGCATACATTCATGTACTAACAATCCGCAATGACAGCTGAAGTGAAGCTACAGTCCGAATTGTTGTGTCGTCGAAGTTGAGTGGCACGATCAGCTACTGCACAGCGCATTGTTGCACGCCACAAATGCCATTTGTATGACTGCTGATAGACTGCAGCATATTCAACCACAATCATTGTGTGTGTGTGTGTGCGTGTGTGTTATGACAGTTGTTGCAATAGGCATAAGTGTTGCAGGTAGTTGCGAATGCGATCGCACAAAAATATCACACGATTTTATTGGAATCACGTCGCACGCTGCCACAACCTCGCGCCACTCCACAGCTAGAGCTGTGAAGGAAGTACGAGCAGCAATTGCAGCAACGAGCGAATTGCTGGCTCAGCTGCGGACGCTGGATGGCTGGCTGGCTGCTAGGCTGTTATGAGCATGCGATGGGAATTCGCATTGACATTTTCTGCTGCATTCCAATTTGAAGTTTTTCATGCCAAAAGTGAATGCCGGCTGATCGTTGGCGCTGATGATGTTGCAGCTTGCTGGCTGGCTGACGCAAGGCTATCCGACTGCTTGCTTACTTGGTTGGCTTGCTTTTGCTGTAACGGTGGGTTGGGCTGTTCTGAGCCGACTTGTTTAATACAAACACACACACATACAAATGTATATGCATGTATGTGTGTATAGTATTTTTTTATTTCCTGCTCATTGTGGGCTGGCTCCACATCCCGTATGCAAGTGGGCATTGCCGCTTGCCGCTTGCCGGTTGCCGGTTTTTCGCTTTCACAATTTATCAATAAATTATTCAGAGTAGTTTTTCCAAGGAACATCGTAAATCATTCATTCATCGATGCACTGCGCCTCGCCAGTTCACAGTTTAAAGTGAAGTGACTTGACTTTAGCCGACTTGATGGTGGTGCTTGACTAGCGTTTGGGTTCACAGCCAGTCACTTACTTACGTACTTACTTAGTTCACTTGACTTGGCTTCGCATTTGGAGTTCAGTTAATTTAAGTTTCATCGGTTCTTGCTCGACTTGATTTGGTTTTTATTTATTGCTTAGGCCGCTATAACAGACATGATGCACTCACCACATTCTGTAGTCTTCAAGTTATTCAATATGTCACTATGAATTCACATGCAACAGTGGTGACGTTATTAGTTGCATGAGCAGGCGAGTGGTGGCGCGTTGGCTGATATGTGTGTGTTAATGAGTGGAGCATATTGACAGCTAAAACTGAGCGGAGGAAATATTTGTACATGCTTGTGTTCGTATTTAAATATATATGGACAAGCACTTGTTTATTTGAGTAAACTAAATCTAAGCTCAATTGATTTGTATTGGTTGCATGTGATTAAAAGTAAGTTAGATTGATAAATGGTTGCCAGGTTGCAAGCCAATGTTTTAATTCATTATTTTTATTGCTTAGTAGTAGAGTAGTCTTAGTAGTAGAGTAGTCCTCGAAATATAAATAACGGCTTCAAACAAAAAAGAAGACAATTTTAAGGAACGCCTCTTAATGAGAGGAAAAGCTATTAGAAACATTTTCCCATATCTACGCGTATATTTATGTCTTCTCTGAAAATGGTCTAACCTTTTGGAGCGGGTTTAAAACTACCAGGTGGACTGAAAAGCTCGTAGGCTTAAAATGAAAAGCAAAAAATTATAAGATTTGATTTTATTAATTAAATTGTTATTTTCGAGGGAGAAACAGTTTATAGCGGTCAAAAGTTTTTTCAATACCATTTTTATAATACAATTGTCTAAAGCCTCTAAAATAAGTCTGAATTTCTGCGTTTCCACTTCATTGCTGTTAAATGTCTTTGCAATGAGCATTCTCTTGAGAAGAACAGGAAATATTCACTGGGGGCCATATCTGGAGATTACGGTTGATGTCCCAGGTGCAGAGCCCAAATAAAGTACATCAATCCAAACATTGGCTTCAACAGTATTTTTCTCCAAAAACCAATGCTTTATTAACACAAGCAATTCTTTTTGATCCATATTTTGTAAACTAACACAAGCTGCTTCACCCAAAATTAGTCGTATTATCCACATACATATGTATCAACCTACAAACTTTTCAGCCGGGCTGTTATATTTATGGTATAACAAGGCTGATGCCACAATTCTAAGGAGTAGCTCGATGAAATAACTTAAACAAAACTAACTTTCAATTCAATATATTTAGTAGTGTTAAAGAGCTTCCCAAAATTTATCAATAACGGGTTTGAAGATTAGTTGAATTTGGGCTAGAGCACGGTCAGTTCTGAATTTCATTCAATTTTAACGCTAAAACACATTGCGGACAAGAAAACAATTTTATACCCATATTATGGAACGCTTTATCCAGATTAGAGCCGGTTGAGTCTTCGGATTATCTCTATCGATAAATCTGGATTGATTTCACTTACATATATTCAGCTCTACTCTCTCTGTTTATGAAAAAAACTGCGCATATTTAATTTTAATATTTTGAGATCTAAAAAAGAAGAAGGTGTATTATTATGGCCTACGCTGAAGATGTGGCGGTTTAGGTCAGAGGTAAGTTCCCAAATACTCTCGCGAACCTTAACAACAATATTAAGCAACACAAATCGTTGAGTCGTGCGGACTAAACTTAAATGTTAGCAAGACCAAGTTACTACTGTTCACTAGAAAACACAGAACTCTAGAAGTTATGCCACCATTAAGGGGTTATATACAGATAGAAAGCCGAAAAAAGCGAATTTTATAGTATTTTTTCGGAGCACAGTTTTAAATTTATTGATCCAAAAATTTGTACGAATAAGTATTACAATTGTATTTCTAAACTATATTTTACGATTTAATATTTATTTGGAAAGGAACTACATCTTATCTCTGGGAGCTCCTCTCAAAAAAAAAAACGTTTTGCGGTGATCATTATATCTCTGAGATGGATCCTCTGAAATAAAAAACAAGAAAAAACGTTAACTTCGGTTACACCGAAGCTAAATATCCTTCACAGGTGCATTTCTGTTAGAAACTAAGTGTTCAGTTTGTATGGAAGCTATATGCTATTGTACTCCGATCTGAACAATTTCTTCGGAGATTACATTGTGGCCTTAAAAAATAATCTATACCAAATTTCGTTAATATGTATATCTTGTCAAATGAGAAAATTTTCCATACAAGAACCTAATTCCGATGGTTCAGCTATATGTTATAGCGGTCCGATATCGGCAGTTCCGACAAAAGAGCAGCTTCTTGAGGAGAAAATGACGTTTGCAAAATTTCAATACGATATCTTAAAACTGAGGGACTAGTTCGTATAAGTATATACAGACAGACACACTGACAGACAGACGGACATGGCTAAATCGACTCAGCACAACATACTGACCATTTATATATAGGCCATTCTATCAATTGGCGACATGGCTTTTTACCCGTGGTTCTCCGATTTTGACTAAACTTTAGAATATCATAATACAGACCAAAAGAAGAATATCTTTTAACATTTTAGTGGTCAAAGTTGGTTCATTGTTTTTTGGCGCGCAATTCAAATTGAGATCAAACAAAAAATTACTCTTTCTTTTATTTTTTAACGACCTCAAAATTGAGTGAAACAAATTTTGAACTTATCTAGTTTTATGTAACAAAATCGCAGCTTTCTGATAAACATATTTTCAAAATCCAAAAAAAGAACATTTTTTCTTCCAAAAACCCGGTTTTTTGTGCTTTTCCACCAACTTTTTTTCAAAATTGACTTTTATTTCGATTCCTCGTTAAATTCTACATAAGAATCAGTGTTCAAAAGTATGGGACTCTGATCCCATGAACAGCAAAAAAAATGCATAGTTGTCGCTCAAAATCCAACAGTGAAAACTATAGCTGTAGCGATAGCCAAAAATGAAGTGCAGAGCAAATTAAAATGTTCATGTGCTACAGCTCTGGCATGTATAGCATGAGCAGCTAAGCATAGCAATAATTCTAGAAATTTTTCTTGAAGTCCTAGTGGATCTTGATGTCCTGCTGGATTTAACATCCTATTTCACGATAAACCAGCAATGGGTTCCAGGACCTAGTGATATTCTTGGTAACTACGAAACAGATGAACTAGCCATGGCAGGCATCACTCTACCATTAGACTATGAAAAATATAGAGTTTTTATGCCTCTGTCTACTTGTAGCAATTTGATCGACAAATATGTCTGTATGTACTCGTATGTTATATGAAAAACTGAGTATATTTGCAGTCAATAACTAACTTATTCAAGAAGCAGACAAACGTGGCATGAATGGAATATGGGCTGCACATGCCGACTATTAAAATCCTAAAGGAATAACATAAGAACTCTAGTACGAGTGCTAACAGATGATTGTTTAATTGGCAGACTTGGTAGATCATACACTGACTATTTTAGAAGCAATCAGTAGGTAGAAGAAGGGAAGACTATAAAACATCTTCAATGCGAATGCAAAGCTTTGTATGGGAAAAGAAGCGAAACTTTTGGTTGAGGCATAGAAAAAACTTTTTGCACTGATAAATTTCATCAGGAGCACAGGGTGGTTCAGAAAAGGCATAAGAGACTGAGTTAGTGCCGGCAGTTTTACAATGGGCCTCTTAAGGCCCATAAGAGTCATCAGAGGTCCAATCTAGCTGCTGACCTACACATTCACAATTTCAATTACCTGGTTACATGTGTTACCTATACTTATTGTGAGGTTTGAAGAAGCACACATGTACATATACTTATATACATATGTACATACATACATATATTTATTTCACTTTTAAAAGTTTGCGGTAAAAGTTAAAGCTCCGCCCGAAACAAATATTCAATTATGTCAGTGTACATGATAAAAGAAAGTTGGCACACAAAAATTTGAAAAAAGAGCTCAACTTATTACGAATATGGACAAATATTTATAAAAATAATAGAAGTGCGCACTTAAGCTACTCGAAAGTGTAAATTTGTGTCCAATTTTGCATTCATTGTTGTTGGTAAACATATTATATGCTTACATACATATGTACATACATATGCCTATGTGCTGCCTAATTCTTCGGCCTGTGACACACTGACTTACTTTTATTTGTGCCGTTGTTTTTTGTTGTTTGACGCCAACGCAATAACAACAACCACAGCAGCAAAACGCGCCTAACCACAACAGCCTACAAGGTTGCTCATAAGTGGCAAACAAAACGGAATATTATAGAATAATACAATGAAAAAATCACTAAAGCAATAATATGCACAACAACAACAACCACAATAACAACCTTAAAAATTACTTATAAACAATAAGACACGCAAGCGTAAACAACAAATTGCAAAAACAAATTCAACCCCCGCTGTGTCAGAGGTGCGCTGTCGAATGGATGACACAAGTAGTTGGCAAGTGGTTGGGGGTAGCAGGGATATGGATATCAGCTACGGTCAAGCGGCTTGTTTACTTTCGCCTCTTTGCAAATTGCGGACTTTTTTGACCAACTTTTTGTAAGTCTCGCCTTTTTGCTGCGTTTGCTATTTGCGTTATTTTTTCGATGTTTGTCAACTTCCCCGAACGCACAACGCAAACGTAACACACCTACACAACACATACATTTTACATACAAACAAATACCAGCGCAATTGGACAAGTATATAGCCCTGTGAGAAATATTGTGGTTTTCCTTCTATGAAAATTTAGTCAAAAATTGATGCTTAGAAGATACTTTGTAGGCACTTAAAAATTTTTTTTTCAGAAATTTTTTGGGTTTTGAAACTGTTTTTTCTTCAATGGGATATCATTAATGAAATTTATTAAAATTTTTGACTTAAAAAATTGTTTGTAAAATTATAAATCGGATTAAGAGGGAGTAGTTTACCACTTCTTCTTAAAGAAATAAATTCAAAACTGAGTATCTGATTGGACTTGAACCGAAAATAAGTGCTTTAAAGAAGCTTTATAGTTTTGCGTTAAGAAACCTCACATTAATATCCTTCAAATGATTGGGGCTGCTGCTTAACCAGCTTGTGTTCCACGAAAAACATTCATAATAATTTGCTCAAACATAAAAAATCTGCTCGACTAAGTTTCTCATAAAATAATTTCCAACAAGAGACGAAGAAGAATCAATCTGATGAAAACTTTTATCTTAAGAGACCTTTCGGTCAGTTTCCTACTCATTGAGAAGTAGCAGCTGTTGGGAAGTGTTATTCTGCGTTGAATTTCGAGGCTGACGTTGTTTTTGGTGTTAATACTGGCTCCAAGTTAGATGAAATTATCGACGACTTCGAAGTTATGACTGTCAACAGTGACATGGGAGGCAAGTCGCGTGTGCGACGATTCTTTGTTTGATGACAGGAGATATTTCATCTTCTCCTCGTTTCCTTATCTAGTCTGGAGAAAGCAGAACTAAGCAACTGTATAATCTTATAGAAGAGTGTAGCTTTACTGTTTAGCTATGCAGATTGAAGAAGTCACTTGAGTCTCCTTGTCTGAAACCTCGTGGAATCGAACGGTTTGGAGAGGTCCTTCCCGTTCCTGACGGATCTTATGGTAAGAAAAGAAAAGAAAAACAAAAAATAATTTTGGATGGAGTCGGTTCTTTGCTCCGAAATGTTACAATGGGTGATACATCTCTCCATAACTTCATTCCGAAGCTCAACCGACAATCACTCAAGTGGACTGCATACGTGGGCCTATTTTGAAGCATTGGACAAATCGTATAACAAATGTTGAATAACAAAAACGAATTTTGCAAATAAACATTTTTTACCCAAGGTCGCAGGATTCCTTTAGTATAGCTTCTGATTGAGCTAAAACCTCACATCTTCTTCTTCTTTATTGGCGTAGAGCGTCAGCGCACAAACCTGACGAAACCTCAAAATTTTAATATAAGATCATGTATGGTAAATAGCAAAACTAGAGTCTGCCAGGGCTTGCAACCATTTTTCTATACGTATACTAAGTAATACATTGGTGTGTGTAAATTTGAGTGTGGCAGGAATGATATGACTCAATTGTAGTGCGTGTTGCAATGCCGTAAGCGCGTTGTGTTTACTCTTGCTGTGTGCGGCGCCCCATTTACAGTTATTTTACACTCATTTGTGTTGCACTTTTTCGTTGCAAAATAATCGATATTAATTTTCAGGCGACAGTGCAATGTTCTGAAATTCCAAGTCACTTTCAAACAATTTGTCGCTTGCAAAGTGAAATGAGAAAAAAATGCCGCTTGAGTTTTTTGTATACGGATATTGTGGCATATTTATACAGTCTGCATCTGAATATACTAAAATTTAATTTAAGTCTCTCTTAAATTCAGTGGAAAATTCATTTGCAAGCTTGCAAGTATCAAAGCTTGACAACTTCAGCAAAAGAACTCTTGTTTATTTGGTCAACAAAGGAATTAAAAGACTTTGCATGTTGAACTTCTACAGAGAGAAAGTATTAAGAATAATAGAAGGTCAAGAAAAACTTGCAAATGACTATTTTTCCCTAGCACAAGAAGAAATAAATGTAAAACGAACAATGAACTTTGGTAAAAACTTGGACCGTTGCAGTGAAGCACAGAAGAAAATGCGGAATAAAACAATTAAAGCATAATAGAATAGGAAGAGGAGCTACATACGTTCCATACTGAACTGGGTTTTAAGCTTCAAATTATGGTAACAAGTATTTAAAGCTTTCTTCAATAGAAAAGTGTGTAGGAAATTTAGCTCTTTTATACCCTGAACAGGATATATTAAGTTTTTAACACCCAGTGGTAATTTTGGTTACCCTATAAAGTGTAACTATTAATGATCAATATGACGAACTGACGTACGTCTGTCCGCTTGTGTACATAAGTATAAGCGAACAGTTTTTATACTCTTCTAACATGTTGCCAAAGAGTATAATAGTTTCGTTCATCTAACGGTTGTACGTATCACCTAAAACTAAAACTAAGTCTAACCAAAATTGTTCAAGCCTCTAGGTACTGAATAAGTAAATCCAGTACGTATAGCTGACTTTTTACCAAAAATATCGGTTAATGCGGGAGATATGCTATTGGAATTTATCTAGACCCTTTTCCTGATGGTAGTAATTCTATGTAGCAAAATGGGTTGAATCAGGTCAGTACCTTCCTTATACCTAATATTAAGGTTTTCGAACATCCGGCCGCAAATATTGGCCAATATGTTAGTTATCAATATAATTGAGAGAGCGTAATTTTTTAGACCAAGATATCGATTTGAATGATTGGACACGTTTCGCGAATTAGCCGGAACCTCCGTGATCCGGAACCTGTCAGTGATCTAACAAAACCACGTCTTTGAATGGAAAACTTTACCATTCCTAATATCAGAAAACTGCTGAAGTTGCATTAAGATTAAGATTAGGGTTCGTACTAATTATATAGTTTTCCACCGTCTGAAAGAACAATGAACTGAGTTTCTTCCTTTGGATAGCTCAAATTTAATTACAGAAAATTATGATAAATACTATAGCGATACTATCATTTTATATGCATGGATGTAGCCCGATTAGAAATCAAACAACGAGTTTTATTAAATACTGCAGATGCTCCATTCTCATAGAAAACTTAAGTTTTAAGCAATATTAGATGTATAATATATCAATAGAGTAATGACGAAAACATGTTTCTAGCAATTTTGTTAGGATAACACACACACAATATATCTAAAAGGGAGATCCATTTCGATGTTCCCTATTTTTTCAAAGAAAAAACAAAGAAACTTCTAATTGAAAGGGGAATGTTTACTATCATTTTAAAGAACATTCTTTGGCATTACTTCTTCAATATTTTCTCTTTCAAATGTCGGCCGTGGCTACATCTCAAATAATCCATCCGCTGAGTTCAATTTTCGTTCGAGTATTTCGACCGATAACTAGCGAATGACACGCATGATGTTTTGCTCAAAGGTCTGAATCGCAGCGGGACCCATAGGCTTTAGACTTTGCACAGGAAAAAGTCTAACGGTGTGATATCATTCGATATTCGTGGCCAATCCACCGGATCAAAACGCGAAATTACCTGCTCCCGAAGTGCTTCTTCAATAAATCCATGATGTCGCCGAGATGACGAGATTCAATTTTACGCATCAAATTGTTGGATATCATGGCGCGATAATGATTGTCATTGACGATTACGATCTCACTGGCGTCATTTTTGAAGAAATATGAACCGATTTTTTCGCCGGCTCATACACCAAACTAAACCCTTGTTTTTTCTGGATGAAATTACAGCTCTTGAATCACTGCAGATAGCTCTTCGTCCCAAATGCAGCACTTTTGCTTGATTACATACCCATTGAGCTGGAAGAAGGCCTCATCGCTGAACAAAGTTTTGCTCGAAAATGTCTGATCTTCTTGAAAATTTTCAAGAGCCCATAAAGCGAAGCGATGTCGCTTGGAAAGGTCGATCGGCTTCAGTTCTTGCACAACACTGTGTTTTGTACGCTTTCAATTAAAGATCTTGACGTAAAATGCCTCACGTCGTTCCATTCCTCAGTCCGAGTTGATGTGAACGGCTCCGAATCGGCTCCCCACGGTCTTCGTGTACACTCTTAGCTGCTACTATATTTTCTTCACTGCGTGCTGGGCGTTGGCTATTTGATCGAATATTATTCAATAATGAATGCTGTGTCTCAAGTTGGGTGATGGTGTAGCGAATAGTACGCTCATAAGACCGATTATGTTGACCATGACTTAAGCGAAGCGCCCGGAATACTGTCAGCACTGTCAAAAAGAGGCTATTGAAAAAAGTACCTCTACTTGGATCACACGTTATATATGTATTTGGAAGACTGGCTCCTGGAATAACGAAAATCATTATTTGTAGTGCATAGACTTCCAGAATTAAAGGGTCACTTAATGTTGTTATGACATCTTACACACTGACTGTCATATACGGTATAAAGTTAACCTGAAGGTTGAAATTCTTATATTAGGTACATATATGAGGAATATGGTAGGATGGACCTGATTTTATTAAGTTTTGGTATTGCAGCATGTTATTACCAAAAATACATTTGATCTAAGTTTAATTAAGATAACTCATATATTGACCAATATATGTCACGATAGGTGTATGGAAAAACCAGACTTACGAATATTCCGATATTAATTATGTGTGAGCTTACCGACATTTTCGATTAAAGGTCAACCACAAACACGCATGTCCAAAAACTGTGGCGTGATTAGTTGTCATCCGTTATTAACCCTTTTAGACGTTATATCTTGATAGTACTCTTCGTGGAATTCCGATAACTTTAACTATATTATTCCACTGAAAAGTGAAGGCGTGATTGTATTCCGATTCCGTCCATTTTCACATTGTAATTGTCACCAAAATGTTATTTAGTTAATTTGTTTAAAATCGGTCGAGTTGTTCTTAAGATATAGGACTCCACCTGAAGTCGGGTGGTGCCATTCGCATTATCCAATTTTTATACCGGCTCCTATGAAGTGATATTAATTGTTTTTTGCGCAATTATTTAAATATCAATGACACATTTAGTAGTTTTCAGAATAACTATTATATGAGGACTTGGCGTGGTTACTATCTGAGTTCAATTATTTTCACACCGTTTGAGGAAGTGCTAAAAGGATTCATACTCAGCCAGTTTAATTGATATAACTTTAGATTTAGATGTTCATATATTAAATCTATTAAGGGGCGCGGTTACACCCATTATTTAAAATTTCCAACCCGAGGTCTTCCTGAATACTGCAGACCCCGTCCATAGTATACACCTATAGTAAAATTTGCAGAATCTTTTTATGTTTTACTTCTAGTTCGTCGCCTTAATTGAGTTTTTCGATTTCTATTTTCTTACTTGGCACTAAACATATTCTAGGCATTTTCGCGTTACCTTATTTGCCATTTATTTTGAGCTCATTGCTGAGCTGGGCGATTGAAGCCACATTGTTTCGTGTCTCGGCGGCGACTCGGAGCGTATGAGTTGCGTGACTTTGGCCATAAAATGGGGAAAATGTATGGCAAAACGCCTTCGAAGCATTTACCGCTATCTACAAAAGCAACAAAAGCGTGCAACAAAATACGAAGAGAAAAATTAAAAATGCACAAATTATCATATAAATTTAATAATATTCATAAATGTATTATGCTGCCGCCGGCTTTGCCCTCTAACGTTGCAGCCACCGTCGTTGTCGTGCCTATACAAGTTTGCATTTGCTGCTGTTGCTGTTGTTGTTGTTGGTTTTTTGTTCGCTACTTTTGCTGTTGCGCACTTTGGCAAAAAGCCTTGCGGCATTCACAGCTCCTCAACTATCCATCAACGCATCAACAGCAATGTGCAAAAAGTGTATAATATCAGGCGAGCAGCGCTTGCCACGTTGGCAACGCTTTGTGGCAAGTTGGCGGTCGCAACGTCATTGATGATAAGCGCGATAAGAAACTAATTCCGCAATTGCAGTGTAGGCATTTTTAATTAGCAATGTCGAAAGTGTTCTTATGGTGGTATTGTTGCTGCACTGTGGCATGCAGCTTGTTACCCTGACGCGGTCTACTGCAACCGCTGCACTTTCAAGCCTATATTTTCGGCATGCAATATAACAAACATGAATAATAACAAACACATGCGAGCGGTGGCTCAGTTGGCGGTTGGCAACGCAGGGGATGCCATCGTGTGCCGAAGCAGTCAAGCAGCGCAAAAATGTCCTTCATGCTACTGTCGCTCGGCGGTTTGGTTTGGTCGACCGGTCAGCGGTTACTTTAAGTGTGTGCTAAATGCGCGCTTAAAGGAATTCGCACTTGCTAGCGCTCTTGTGTGCTTCGTAAAGTGCACGAATCAGGAAAATTATATATTACGCGCTTGTTCGCTGTAAAATGATCGCGTTGATCCGTTAAAACCTCGTCTGCTGCTGCCAGTGTTGCATGCAACATGTTACATTTTGCTTGTTTTTATTTTTTTGCAGGAGGATATATTGTAGCATTACAACTGGAAAGCAAAAATGGATTTGTGAAACAGGTCATACCTACACATTATTCAAACAAAGCAAATGAATAGCTCCAAAGGCAAGCAAAATACGTTGAAATAATATCACAAGTGTAATAAGTATAATTATGCTAAATTTATAAATGTGACTCCGTAACAACCGTAATGCTTCTGAACACATGAATGCTAACTATTATAATGTGTACCTTGAAAAGAGAATATATGTCTGCAATACCCAAAAGGAAACGTCGGAGACGCCATGAAGTTTATTTATAAATGATCAGCGTGTGGAGTAGGGTCGCAATGTCCTTGACTCGCAATGTCCATCTGTCTGTCCGTCTGTATTTACGCGCACTAGTCCCTCCGTCTTTGAAATAAGATGTTGAACACCTAATAATTCAAACCTGCAAAATTCATCTATTAAATGCTGTTTGGGCTTATCTATTAATCGCGATAGAACTCTGTATATAAAGTTGATTTGTTTTGCTACAAGTACGAGTATTTTTCTTAACGCTCACTCTTGCAACTCGGATAAACAATTTCATCTTGTGAACAATTTATAAAACTTAAGCTAACACGATTATTTATAAGAAATATGAGTAAAAATCTTGGCATATAACATTTTTTCTTTAAGTCTGAAGGGGTAACATGGGTTTACGGGTTTCAAAAAATCGATTTTTTTTTTGTCTTATTGAACTCTACAACACCTCTAGAATATTGTCCTCAGTTTTCAAGTTGATCCGATTAATGGTTTCGGAGATACTGCCTTGAGAACTTGTGCGCTCGAGGTTAGCTTTGCTTAGTGCTCCGTCTTTAAACGCGTTTTTCTCGAAACTGTGTTTTTGAAGTCGGTTAGCAAAATTTCTGCAGAACTACTCAACCGATCTTCATAAAATTTTACACAGTTCCTTGAGATACAATTCTTAAATACTTGAAGAAAGGATTTTTTTCGAATTTTCAGTTTTTTTCCTTCGTCCAAGTTCTAAGTTAAAACCTTACCAAAACACATATTTTTCACTTTAGATGATCTTGTACGGATTATCTCGATTTTCGCAAACCTGCAAGTCTTAGAGAGGTTTTAGGTCGAAGTTTTAGGTGATAAAAATATCTAGAATATTTCTATGGACATCTTGTTCGCATAACCCCAAAATTCATAAGAGAAATTAAATTAATTAACCAATTTTTTTTCTTCCACCAAATTTAGTGTAAACTAACCTTTTTATGTCGCAAACATGTTGCAATGTTTTTGATTGAAAATATGCATGTAGTATATATTTTCCATCATATTTTGACTTAATATCGGTAAAAGCAATAATTTTCAATCGAAAATTCTGAGATTATATCGTTTTCTTAGAGAACAGCTGTGCCATTTTTTGTGAAGAAATCGTAAAGTTTTGACATGGAAGAACTTGGGGTTGACCGACCAGTTTATTTGGGAGCTATATACTCTAGTCATCCAATCTGAATAACGTTTTCGTACATAACGTTGTTTTCTTAGATAAAAAGCCGAACCACTTTTCTTGTAATACAAGAGTTTTGATTTCAAATATTGGGTAGTCGAACAAGTATTTTTGTATTTTGTATATAGTGTTGGAAAGATGGCATTCAGGGAAGTTGAAAAAAGTTACAGCTTTTCAAAAATGAGAGAAAATAATGAAGAAATTTGACATATTTTGAAATTTTTGTATAAAAAAGGGCAGAATGCCACTCAAACCGACAATGAAATTTGTAAAGTTTACGGAGACGATGCTGTATCAGTTCGTGTAGCACAACCATGGTTCGCTCGCTTCCGCTCTGAAAATTTCGATGTGAAAAATGCACCTCGCTCTGGTCGACCTTTCGTTGAAAAAGTCGATGAAATTATGAAAAGATTGACCAGGACCCTAAAAAGAATGTATAAAAATGAGCAGTATGTTGAGCTGAGTCGATTTAGCCACGTCCGTTTGTCTGTCTAGACCTCAGTTTTTAAGATATCGTTTTGAAATTTTGCAAACGTCATGTTCTTTTCAAGAAGCTGTTCATTTGTCGGAACTGCCGATATCGGATCACTATAATATATAGCTGCATACAAACTGAATTATCGGATTTAAATGCTTGCATGGGAAACTATCTCATTTGACGATACATCTTCACGAAATTTGGTATGAGGTATTGTTTATAGAAATAGTCCAATATCGAAGAAAATTGTTCAGATCGGCCCACTATAGCCGATAGCTGCCATACAAACCGAACGGTCGGAATCAAGGGCTTGTATAGTAACCTTTCGCATTTAACGTGGTATCTTCATGAAACTTGACACGGATTACTGCTTAAGGTAACAACATAATCTCCGAAAAAATTGTTCAGATCGGATTACTATAGCATATAGCTTCCATACAAACTGAACACATTGTCACTAAAAGAAATGCACCTGGAAGGGTATATTAGCTTCTTGTTTTCAATTAAAAATTCAAACATCAAACTATCTGTTTTTTTAGGTCAGCAAACTTTACCATGCGTCGTCTGAAAATCATCCATATTACTATGAAGAGTTTTCTCAGAAAAAGCAAAACAAGAAACCACTAAACAATTCAAATTTGCTTATACATATTTCATCATTTTCAAAAGCATCTGCACTGGCCTATTAAGCGTATCCAAAGTCAAGAATTTTTCATGAGTCCATCCAATGTGCATGCTATGGCACTCATAAGTTTAATACTAAATTTTTTAGAGTTATCCTCACACTACCCACCAATTACTTTGCACCCGCCCAACGATGTTCACTGTCATTACTTAATACGTCACTGTCATTCCAATAGCGGAAATCAATTAGTTCAGTTTGTGAGCTTGAAAAATGAGCGCATTTATAGTTGTCGAGTCTTTTACGAGATTGTATTACAAATCCGCTCCTATTCATTAATTTCGGATTTTTTTCCAAAACGCTTTCAATTTGCAACTACAGCGCTGCATTTGTTGCACTTGGCAGGTGCTTCGCGCCTCAGTGCGCCGTTTTGCAATGCAATTATATGAATATTATTTTAATGCGAACTAATTCAATTAAATCGTGTTGTTGCAGCCGATTCGACGTAGCGTGACAATAGAAACAAACTGCAACTGCAACAAATTCGCCTGGTGCGCTCCAAGCCCAAGTTGGAGCCGCATCATGAGCACCGTTGCTAAGGTGCGCTTAAACCGCCAGCTTTACGTGGCTCATTAGCAGAGCCAGCAAAAAAGAGGCGAAAAAAGTATTGACTAAAAATTAGCAATACAATGTGTTTTTAATTTATACAAAAGTACAAAAAGAGAATATTCAAAAAAGAAGTTGTTGCAACTTGAATACGTTTTCGACTTTAATTTTTTTGTAGTTGTTCTTCGCTTGTTTAGTTTATGGCCCACCGTTTTTATTACAGCTACATACATATGTTAAGCGCATACGCTCACTTGGCTTTTGTCTGGTGTTTAGCTTTTATTACACAATTTTCATAATCTACACGTTCGCACATAATTTACACTTGAATACGGTTCGCGCTCGCTCGCTTACTTATTTATTGTAAGCAATTAAAGTAAGCGCAACGACAACTCATGTCGCGACCGCCCCGCATGTGCACCAACACAGTGACCATGCAACCACTATAGCCACTGGTCACTGGCCACCGTTTCGCCGTCTTTGGCCAACAGGCGAGTGTAGCGCTATACAAAGCGAGCCGTCAACCCCAATTGAGCGGTTAAGCGAATTGAACGGCGTCCTCTGTGGCTAAAACCATATTTGTGGTGGCGGTGGCAGTGGCTATGCCGCCGATATCGTAAATCCATCAGCGGCCAAATTTGTGACAGGCTTTGACAAATTTTTAAGGCCCTCAAAGGAAAAATGCCGCCAAAGCCAAAACGGCAACGGCCCTGGCCATCCACCACTACTGCTTGAGGTGGAATGGTGTATTTATTGCTATTACTATTGCTGGAAAAGGCCATAAGATATGTATATGTATGTAAAAAAATGATATACCTTTTGTCTAAATATATAAGTTTGTTTGTATGTTGCTGAGGAAGTCGTAAATACCATTGCATAAAAAGGTTATGCAAGGACTAAGAAAGTATCTTGGTCAGTTCTTGCATGTATATTTGCTGTTATTGGTGATAGAGTAGCTTAGAGGATTCTATATTAAAGTTCTTTTAATTTATTGTAATACATAGAAGAGTCTATTCTAGGTATTTATGACAATAATAATAACCCAACGAGTACCCTCCTTCTGGCCAAACCAGGCGAGTGGCACATCCTCATAAGTGCGGAATAAGCCGATTCATGAAATGCAAAAGAGTTTTTTAAGTGTCGAGATCTAAAACAGGTTAGCTACAGCAACAAAAATTTCAACATCTAATATTTGAAATAGTAGGTTATAACTAATTGTTACGATTTTATTTACTCAGAGAAAGCAAAATAGTATTCCTAATTTTGAATTTTTTTAATCAGATGAATCCAATGTTCGGCAATAAGAAATAAAATCATGACATATGAAACGGAATGGTTCGTTTAGTTCAAAATTCGATATACAAGATTTTAAAAGTAAGGCTAGGTAAGAACTGCTAACTGTTCTATTACTAAAAATACATTCTGTCAAAAACGTACCGGGAAATTTGAAGTAAACACAAACAAGTTATCAATCATCTAAATTTTTATATCCCCTTCAAAATTTGCCTCTTCTGAGGCAATACACTTCTTCCAACGAACAATCCAATTAACGAAACACTTTTTAAAGCTATATTCCAGGATGGCCTTCAGTTCTCGTTGAGAATTAGTTTTGATGTCTTCAATGCTCTCAAAACGGGTCCCACGTAGTGGTAATTTGAGTTTTGGAAACAGGAAAAAGTCACACGGGGCCATATCTGGAGAGTAAGGTGGTTATTCCGGTAATAATTCTGAATGAACAACACCACGAATATCGAAGAAATCGGTTTTTTCGGTTTCGGCTCATTTTTGTCGCGCCATTTCGATGAATGTTGACTTGTTTGCATGTCGTATGATGCGTTCGATGAACGTTGGATCGGAATTTACGCGTTCAAGCATGTCTTCAGCCACCTGACTGCGATTCACTTTTTGAAGAAAATTTAGATCTTTTGGCACCAATCGCGCTGCGACTTTCCGCATACCCAAAACATCAACCAAAATATGACGAGCGGTCTCATGAGAAATGTCCATTATTTGGGCTATCTCTCGCAAACTGTAATGACGATTTTCGAGCACCATTTCCTTTATTTTTTCGACGTTTTTTCGACATGGTTGAATCATCAAATGTTTTTTTCAAAATTTTCAACGTTTCGGCACAAGAAATTTCGTTTGAAGCACAAAATTTCACACAAACTCTTTGTTCAATATTTTTATCCATAGGAAAAATCGTAACGCATACAAAGGGTTGACTTGTTCCTAATGACGCCGTAAACAAATTAAATGACACATAGCAATAAAAATTGACAGAATAGTAGCTGACAGTTGTGCCAACCTGGAAAAAAATAATTTTTGAAATATTCTCCGCGGGAAAAAATTTAAAATGAGAATTTTCGGGTACTTGTTTGACAGAATGTATAACGCCAAACATTTCCATACGACTAGTACGTGTAGATGTGGTGTGAAGTGGTAAATTTATAAATTTTGAGGGACTAGTGTATGGAGGTAGACGTAATCTACAACTCCGTTGGAAATTTCCTAAGCCGAAAAGTGAAAGTATCTTTTGAACAGACTTTAACTTGTCAGAATAGGTTTGGTAACTAGAGTTCCTAACAATAGTGCCTAATTCTCATATAGTCCTAACAAAAGTTTTAAAAAGTCTTGAAGTAACCAATGTTTAATAAAACTGAGAACACCTTCTGGTTACAAGACCTAATAAAGACTAAAATTAAGCTAAGAGTCCATGGTAAATCCCAAATCAACAAAGTTAAAATTCGCTCTAGTAAATAGTCTTCTATTACATAAGGAGATGGAAAATCATTTCTATCACACCAAGCAACTAAATTGTTTAAAGGGCTACATGGGTTTACGATTTTTTATTGCCTTAATAAATTCCACAATACCTCTAGAATATTCTCCTAAATTTTCTAATTTATCCGAGTAATGGTACAGCCTTGATACGGCCTTGAGGACTTTTGCGCTCGAGGCTAGCGAAGCTAAGTGTGCTGTCTTTAAATGCGTTTTTCTCGAAACTGTGTTTTTGAAGTCTGTTGGCAAGATTTATCGAGAACTACATAAGCGATCTTCATAAAATTTTACACAGGTCTTTGAAATACAATTCTTAAAAACTTGGACTAAGGTTTTTTTTCGAATACAACTAATTAAAAAAAATGTACCGAAATTTTCTCTGAAACTTTAATTTTTTGTAAATATGTCTGCCAAAAATCCAATTTTAAATTTTTTTCTTCGCCCATGTTAAGGTTTTATTTAAAACACTTATTTTTCACTTTAGATGATCCGCTAAAGAGTTATTTTGCCTATGCGGGCGAATCTATTTTCCGAGGGGTGACCAGAAATGGCGTCGAAATGGCCGAGATTAAAATATGTTTTCCAAAAATTTCGGAATTTTTTTGTTAATAGTGCATGTTTGTAAGAATAAACAATTCTAATAAAATATTTTATTTTTAAGTGAGAAAAAAAACTGTTAAAAAAAGGCTGCAACAGACACCTTTCATCAATTGAAGTATATGACTTAAAAAACTTTACATCGTCGGCATATAATAAAATATTTGAGATTTCCGGGATAGAAGAGATATCGCTAATAAAGAGCAAGAACAGAATGATGACTTAAAATGTTCAATAATATTGTTTGAGATTATGGTTTACTATATAACATTCGCCTGCACCGAAGCAATAATTCACAAGTGCACAAGAACTTGATCTTAATCGCTTAGTTTTTATGGCAACAATATGTGATCGTGGCCCGGTATCGGCGGTTCTGACAAATGACAATTTTGGTATAAACAGATGTTTCCATCGAGGCTACAATACCATATAAAAATACAAAATATTCCTTACAGAAACTTGATTTCCGTCCAGTCAGTATGGCAGCTTATGCTATATGGCAGCTATATGCTATAGTGCCTCGATGTCAAAAATTTCTTCGAAGATTTTAGTGTTGCCTTACACAATAATTCATGCTAAGTTTCGTGAAGATATTTCGTCAAATAAAAAGTTTTTCAACACAAGCACTTGATTCCGATTGATCAGGTGGTATGGCAACTATATGCTGTAGTGTTTCGATAGCGTCGAATTTGACAAATTAGCAGTCGTTTGGGGAGAAAATAACGTATGCAAAACTTCTGATCGATAGCTCAACAACTCAGGGGCTAGTTTACGTATATATAGACAACCAGAATGGCAAAACATAAAAAAACTTTCCAAAAGTTTGATTTTGACCGATCAGTTACCTCTGCATGATTCAGCGAAACCTTATATGATGGAAACTCTTTAGATGCAAAAATAACTATTGAATAATTTTTATCATATATTTACAAGATATTCAAAGCATCATATGCCTCAAGTTCAAGTGTGAGAGAGCATGACTTAATCTTTTATACCAAAGCTCTCTACTTATATGAAAGCAATATTCTCTCCTCAAATTGCATAGAAACCCTATTTTAGATAGCCAGCGAACATATATGTGTTCTACATAATGGTGTTTAATACTTTTTCTATTTCCAGTATCTCACGACCGGTGGTGGTTTATCCAATCTGCATCCGATCTCACCATCTCCGTTAGCCGCCACGACCCCTGCCCATCCACCTGCCTCGATCAGTCCGCCTTCCAATGGACATGACAGTAATGTTAGCAGTACTGGTGGAGCTGGTGGTGTCGACCTCAATAGCGGCACACTAACGCCCGATCCCGCCTCGCAACCTTCAAATACTGGCACACCCAGCGCGGCAGGCAGTAGCGCCAGTGCGAGTGGCAGCATCGACAGCAGTTCCTTGGAACCATATGGCACATGTGCAACTGTTGATCCAATGACGGGTTTACCACCACCACCTTCAGTAGCACAACACCCGCTGTCCGCTGGCGCAGTTTGCTGTGATAATGGTCGACCTGTTATGACAGATCCGATGACAGGTCAAACGGTTTGTTCGTGTCAATACGATCCAACTCGTTTGGCTTTAAGTAGTTATGCGCGTATGCAGTCGGCAGCGGCAGTAGCAGCTTCGGCAGGTGTACAAACGCCTAGCGTCGGTGTGTACGGTACACCATACCCCTCTAATGAGCAGAATCCGTATCCCAGTATTAGCGTCGACAGTGGACCCTTCTACTCAAGTTTGGTAAGTCAGAACATTTAGAGAATATTTACTTATGTACAAAACTATCCGTTTTAATCGCAATGTGTTTTTGAAAACAATATTATCACTGATTTATAGTTATTTTGCGACTGTGATGTTAGAGGCTGTTTCTCCATTCAACTAACAGTATATCTCTCTAGCACTTGCTCGGTTACCAAAATTACTAAAATTTTTAGCTAAAAAAAATGAAATGAAATGAAAAAAGTTTATTTTATGAAGGTTTTATCTTGACTTGGTTTGACCTGTTTGCCAATCAGTTGTATGCTGTAGTAGTCTGATAGGAACAATTGTTTTGGAGATTATAGTTTCGTCCTGGACAATAGTTCATGCAAATTTCGTATAGATAACTTGCCAAAACAAAAAAAAAAATCGGTATAAGCACCCGATTTTTTTCGATCGGTTTGTTGCGTTTCTAGCTTTAAATTCGGTCGCAATCGTGACTCGATGCGATGGTGCATTATCATCAGTAAAATCCATTAATTGTTCTTCCACAATTTCGACCATTTTCGAGCAATGTTCTCACGGAAATGCCTCAATACGGCCAAGTAGAACTCTATATTGACCGTCTGACTCTTCGGAATAAATTCTTGATGAACCAAACCACGAATATCGATAAAAACAATGATCATCACCTTGATTTCTAAACGGTTTTGGAGTGTTTTTTTTTGGTTTCGGGTCGTTTTTTTTCCTCAATTCTGATGACTGTTGACTTGTTTGTATGTCAAACTCATAAACTCATGTCTCATCGGCAGTAATAATGCCCTCCATGAAATTGGATCGGAATTCGCACAATCAAGCATGTCCCAAGAGAGGTATCTACGGTATTATTTTTGAAAAAAATTCAGCTTTATCAGGACGAGTAGAGCAAAAACGCGTTTCATAACCAAAATATCTGCCAGCATCATTCGAGCGGACTCGTGAGAGATTTCGAGCTCACTTCCCATTTCTCTAACACTTGAATTTCATTCATTTTTTTCAACAGTTGAAGAGGTCCAAGGTCGTCCAGAACGAGGCAGATTTTCAATGATCGACGTCTTCGACCGTCCATGAAGGCTTTTTACCACTTGTGCTTTTGTTTTTGATAAAACTGTATCAACGTAAGCCTTTTAAAACATTCGCACACGAAATTTGGTTAGAAATACAAAATTTTGAACAAATTCCTTGTCCGATGTTTTTACCCATTGCCAAAATCGCAATACACTATTGAAGTGTTCATACTTAAGCAGCTGCTGTAAACAAACTGGTTAAGAGATCGTCCTAAGTTTTAACATAGTAATTAAGGACAGTCCTACAAACTTAACAAAATATTTTTTTTTTGAAATGTGATTTATCCGGGGAATTTAAATTAAAATATCCTTTTACTTGTTTCATAATGTATGTTAATAGAGAAATGCAGGATCTTAAATTAATAACATTAAGTTACATTTGAAGACGACTCAACCAGACCAAAACGAAATCGCTGGCAGCTATAATGCTGATAAATCGGCAAGAATAGGCATCTCATTCTCCTCTTCGGTAGAATGGAGACAGGTACATAGTTCTTTTAGTTTGCAATCCTTACTGCAACTCCTGTCAGGTGCAATGCGTTCAACTCAAATCAGTTACATATACTTACATATATGACAAATTAGGCTTTTTTGTGAGTTGGTTATATAACATAAAATTTTCAAATACTTCTTCAGAAAATAATTTACTTTTTCAAAAATTTCGACAGGCGCTTAAAGCTCCTGCTCAAACGCTCACTATTCGCTTAATATTTGGTAGAAATTTCTCAGTTCCGCTCACGTTCATGCACATAGTATACCTATATACCGTTAAAATATATGCCGTTTTTTGTTGCATTATGCTCTTATTTCGCTTTCCCATTTGTTGTCTATATTTGTCGTTTCGTTTATAAGCTTGTAAAGTATTTTGTGTTCATTTATTCAGTTGCTTTGCGGGCATTTGTGGCTAATTCTCTAGCGCCCACCACCATCCCTAAGCCAGAACAACAACAATGCATCCGCCAGAACCGCCAGCGCCATTGTCCACAAATAGACACATTGTGGGGCAATACAGTCACCTCTCGGCGAACTAAATGTCACTGTCATTTTGCCTTTTGTTTTTGCTTTTATTGCGAGTACCCATCGGATTTTTGTTGTTATTCCTCTGGCTGCCTCCATATGTAGATGTCTGTGTGTCATGCCGTCTGCTTATTTGGTTTATTGTTGGTGTACTTTTCTTGTTCGACTGCGGTTTGCGGATTTGCATTTCGCATTTCCCATTTCCACTAATTTCGCTTCGTTTTCCTCTGTTCGCCGACTTTGCTTGGCATTCGGCACATTTGTTTTGCTTTGCAAGTTGAAGGTTTATGCTTCACGGAGCTTTTGTGCCATTGACGTTGTTATTATTGCATTCGTTATTATTATTATTATTATTATTATTATTATTGTTCACTGTTGTTTTTATGCTATTTTGATTGTTGTTGTTTGTTGCATCTAAGCATCATATAGAGTTGCGTCTTATTTGCGCTTTGCAGTAACATTTGCCCCGGTTGGAAAACCTAAACTGGTGATTCTGCTGTTCGCATAGCGACTTAGAGCAATTTTCTTATTAAAAAAATATCGCTCAACTTGAAAATGTGACAATATTGACTTTTTATACAATCTGCTGGAATGGAATAGACCTTTTCTTTTCAAAGCTGTTAACAGCTTCCTAGCACCATTAGATGAATTTTTATCCCAAGGATTTCGAAGTAATTTTTAACGAAGTTTATTGATGATGACCCAAGTTGGGAAGCGATCCAGTACGCAGATCTATACCTTCTAGCTCGATACACTCGACCGACCGACGCTCCATCTTCTTTAGACTTTTGGTGGTCTGCAAAGCAGTCCTTCATGGCGGCGATAACCTTCTCACTCGATTCATATTTCTCCTCAGGAAGTGACGTCTTGAAGCTTGTAAACAAAAGGATGTCACCCTGAACCAAAGCTGATGTCGGATTGAATAGCATTTCGTAAACTAATTCGATTAACTTGATCATATTGAGAGAAGCTGCTGTGTTCTTATTTTGAATAGCGTCTCCTGGCGGCCTTTCTCTAGGTGGTAGATAAAGATCAGCTCCCCGTCAATTGGTGGACTGGCAATACTAAAGGGTGATCTATTTCGAGGTTCCCTATTTTTTTAAAGAAAAAACACAGAATTGTTGGCCGCGGCTACGTCTCAAATGGTCAACTCGTTGAGTCCGATTTTCGATGACTCATTCGAGTGGGACTATCTGCTCACTCAAGTGTTCTCTCAATAAATCCATTGATTGATGCGATGTGTGGGAAGTGGCGGAGTCTTGTTGAAACCAAATATCAACGAGATCAAGAGCTTCAATTTCTGGTAACAATTAGTTTGTCATCATGGCGCATTACCGGTCGCCATTGCCAGTTACGTTCTTATCGCCATCATTTTCAAAGAAATTTGGACTTTCTTTGCACTGTGCGATTGCTCTTCTAAAAACAAGAATCAAAGCTTCGGCCGATGTTGCCTTTTCCGATTTTTCTAACATCGACGGACATGCCAAAAAAGCTATGAGTCCGTTCCAGCTGAAATCATCAGTCTACTAGAATGTAATACACGATAGTCTTTCTTGGCGCATCCATTGGAAGGTGAATCTTAAGGTGTCTAAAAAGAGTACCACGGATTGTTGCTTGCTCTGTAATCATCCCTCTGAGAATTCTGAAAACATCATTTACGATCCATCAACAAATTTCAACGAAAAAAGGGGAAAAACCCTTGCGTTTTCCTGCTGGTATATGCCGATGCAATCCACCTTCAGTATTAAGAGTATCATACATACGTACGCGTATATTCACATACATAAATGCTATGGTTGTCTTAAAGCGTATTATGGAAGTTGCTCAGCTTTGACGATTATTGTTATTGTTTTCTGTGTATTGTTGTTTTTGTTTTAATTGTTATGCTGTTGTTGGTATTATTTACACTTAAAGTCTTATGTGCATTTTATTTTTGCTTCGCCTCGCCTTTTTATAGTATGTCTGTAGCATCTTTTTCTGCTTAATGCTTCTCAAGTTTCCACTCATCGCTGAACCGCATGAAGCCGAATGAGTAGCTGAGCTTCGATGCCTATCAACCATCTCCCTTCTGCCGTGCCGTGTGCAGTGCTGTCAGCACCTGGTGCATTTCTAGCTATTCATGCTTACTCGGTATGCATCTCTGCCTGCCTGCCAGTTTAATGTGACGTCCGTCCGTCTGGCGGGTTAATGTGCTCATGTTATGACAACAATTATTGTAAATGTCACAAATTAGTTTTGCAATTAGTTTTGCATATGTATATTGGCTTTATTGTTAATTACGCCATTGTTTTTGTAATGTGTGGTAATATGATGCCACACATTTTGTTGTGGTTTTGTTTTATGTCTTTGGCTTGTCTCGAGATTATTTTTCAAAGCTTATGTAGACATACAAGTAAAATATGCTTGCAGTCATGTGTATCTTAGCGATAATCAACATAACCGATTAAAATTCAATGAGAGATCATTTAGAATACTACTTACTACTAAGACTTTAGCTGGATTCAAGTACTTAATGAAACGGGATAAAGTCAATATATGTTCCATATGTATAAACTCTTATACATATTTAAGTATTAGGAATTTTGTAACCAAAGTTTTTTCGTCTAAGTCTGACTTTGTAGCTGCAGATTTCTTTTCGTATAATTTTAATTTTAAAATGCATAAAGCTGGCAAAATTTAGAAGCACTGAACTTAAACTATAACATATATGCATACATCACCACTGTTGAGATGATTCCACCTTATCTTCTTCCAAACGGCTGATACTGCTGGCAACCGGAAAAATTCTCAATCTTACTACATGAATTCCGAACGAACAGAACTCTTATAACCATGGAATGGTTAACCTTGCTTAAAGCGAAAAGTTTCCTAAACCTCTTACAATTTACACTGATTCAAAATAACTTGCGACTGCGCAGCACATAGTCGATCAGAACCTGCTGATTTGATCTAAAGCTTAACAGTTCATTAGTGAACTATAAGACGCTGACGGAGCTCCTACTCGTTCTCATTCAACAGTAATTGAGGCTGAATTGTCTTTAGCAAACTAATTAGCCTTACAGTCTCCTGCAATACCGCTGTGACCAAGCACCCAAATCAAGTTAGTCATAAAGTAACTCGATGCTATTGATAAGGAGTCTAGACATTCTTTCACTGGCCTTGAGCAAACTGAAAGTTAATATCACTGCCCTATTAGCGGATTGGATAGTCACCACTCTAAGGGAGGCTGTCTCCACTGCTACCTTCATGCATAAAACTAAAGCTGATTATTCCCGATAATGTACCCTCCACCAATCCTCCTAGCAAGCTTTCATTCATCCGTAAGCTCACCTCCAACTAGTCCTTACCTTCCACACCTCCCTCGAAGGTATGTGAGCAGAAAAGATATGTAGAGCTAGATTCAGCGACCTCGTATTCCAAGATTTTTGGGGATGAAATCAAAGTGTGCCAGGGTTCCAGAGTGCCCGTGTGCCAGTCTGATGGCAGATTTCGCAGCTATGTATATCCAATAGTGCTATGTTCATCAAAATATTCAGTGCCACAGTTAGTGCGGTGCGTAGTGCATCACAAATACTGATGAACGCTAGCCCATTTTTTCGCGGTTATAGTTTTTTAAGCGCCTCCACCAAACAAATATTTCGTAGAACATTATAGGCTTAACTGAGGTTTTATTGAGCTAGAGAACAATTTTTGGTGAGAGTTCCCACGTTTTGTCAATGACGTCTTTGCAGCCGGATTTATGTTATAACTCGCTCAATTTGAATACATACAAGGGGCGTTCCAAAGTAAACAGGACTTAAAAAGAAAACAGAACAAATGGGTTTTTCGAAAATAATCAAAATGTGCTTGTGACCGATTATTTCACCCAAAATAAACAATCGGTCACAAGCGTCGAATCGATGAGACGGCGCATTATCGGCCAACAAACGCCAACTTTCTTCTTTGCGATATTCGGGCCGAATATGGCGCACGAAACGCTTCAAAAATCCAAGGTAGAATACCGCATTACCGTTATGGCCGGGTGGAACAAATTCTTTGTGGACAATACCCTTGGAATCATAAAAACAAATCAGCATTGTCTTCACTTTTGACTTCTCCATGCGCGATTTTTTGGGTTTCGGATTGTCCGGAGCCTTCCATTCAGCACTCTGGCGTTTCGTTTTGTGATCATATTGGGAACACCACGTTTCGTCACCAGTCTCAATATTGTAATGGAAGTTTTTGTCCGTTTTGGCCTCTTTAATGATGTCCTTTGTATGTTGGATTCTGAAAAATTTTTGGGCGTTAGTCAATTTGTGCGTATCAAACCGTGCACACACCTTTCGTAAGCCCAAATGTTCGGTCAAAATGCGAAAAATCGATGTTTTGGAGATTAATTCCATTTCCATGAATTTCAATGATGATTTCGGTTGATTTTTGATGAATTCACGCACAATTTCGATGGAATTTCCGGTGATCACGGATTTTGATTGGCCCACATGTTGATCGTCATTTATGTCCTCACGACCACTTTGAAAACGTTGAAACCATTCGTGCACTCTGCTACGAAATAGGCAATCATCGCCGTAAATTTGTTTCATCAATTGAAACTTTTCGGTGAAAGTTTTGCCAATTTTAAAATAAAATTTAATGTTGGCTCTTTGTTCGAAGCTTATTTTCGCACCGATAACACACACATACTAACACTCAAAACGCAATAACTTCACTCCCCATCAATGAAATGACATGAAATTCTGACTGGATAACAAGTAAAGTAAAAAGTCCTGTTTACTTTGGAACACACTTTGTATATATAATTGCTTGGACTTCGATTCTCTGGTTGATTTTTTGCACCTTAAGGTATTTCTTTGGATTTGATTCTTGCGAGTTTCTAGAGTATAAAATGTTCGGTTGCACCCTAACTTAACCCTTCTATATTTGTTTTTTGTTTTTACTGGAATTAAAAAAAATAAGAAAGCTAATTCAGAAGTTAATTCCAAATTTTTTTTAATGTTCTGAACCCAATAAATTCGTTGCTTAGTTACGGTCAGTAATAATATTATAAATGTGTTTGCAGTTGCAAATAGGTAATGTCTTCACGACTCTCCCCAAAGCGGTGACCATGAAAATATATCATGACATCAAATACCTTTGTTTTAATTTCATGCCGTGCGTTTATTCACCTTTTACAGCAGTGAATTGGGTAGTTGAAAAAGTCTTTTCGTATAACTTTTCAAACTTCAACTTTTTCTTTTATATTTATACATACTAATAAATAAATAAACAAATATTTACCGTTTTGGTCGACCACTTTTTGCCATTTTTCGCATAGACATTATTCCATCAGAGTAAATCGAAATTTTGAAATTTCTAGTGCGGAAGCGAGCGAACCATTGTTGCACTGAACGAACTGATACAGCATCGTATCCGTAAACTTCATATATTTCGCTGGTGGCTTGCGTGGCATTTTTCACTTTATTATACAAAAATTTCAAAATATAGCGAATTTCTTCATTATTTTCACTAATTTTTGAACAGCAGTAACTTTTTTTCAATTCCTCAAATGTAATTATTATTTTGGTTAAATGAAGCTTAGCATCTCCCCTTTTCAACACAATAATGGAATGGTGAATAGGCTTTACTCTTTTACACTAAAGCGAACTGATGGTTTCTATGTGATATTTAAATGGCTGTTCCTACAAAAATCGGTCTAACTTTTCTTTTTTTTAATCGAACAGTTACTTAAGATTTAGCGGATGTGCTTACAACCGAGATAAGAGTAGATTAAAGTTATTAATTTTTAGTGAAATTCGAACCACTTTAAAACCTGCTGTTGAAATTGTCGGGTTATGTTCTTGTCAGCCATTATCTCATTTACTCACTGCCTGATGTATGGTCTTGTCACGTTTCATTTTTATTTGGAAGATCCCTTTGTGGTTTCTAATTTCTTCGACCTCAATTGAAAAAATCAGTATGTCTTCTTATATGTAATTAAGTCTTCTGCAAAGAGAACAGCACTGAGAAATGTAGTTGAAATGTTTACTTATGTAGGCTATCGATTAGTGAATTTTATGTTAACCTGTTGCAACTACTTGCCGCTTGAACTTATCCTTCTCGTGAAAATCACATGGTTTACATATTGAAAGTTAAAATAGTGCACCGTCAGAAATATCACCTATTGAAGAAGAAATTCACTATATACCAAAAAATATACTATTTCCATTATCTATCAAATATATTGTCTATTAATAGGGTATACATCATATTCTGTTTATGAGCGCTTGCACAGAAACATGTTTAACCCAACTGATTCATACATATATATGATCTCCTAGTTACAAACTACTTAATACGCCGTCAGCACTAAGCACATACCTACCTATATGCATACAAACATGTTGGCTCACAGCGGTGCACCATGTCAATTGGCTTTGTAGCTTTTTGTATAATTTGCAAACTTAAGTGAATGACTAACAGCAAACACACAGCAACGCATGCAACTTTCGGTGGCATGTTCTATAGCTATTCATCATTTTTAAAAGACATAAACAGTAATAAATATTTATAGCAACTAAAATGCATTATGTGGAGTGAGAAGCCAATTGCAACGCGTTGCAATAAAATTAGGGTGAACAAGATGAAATGAAATTCAATATGAGAACACACAAACACCGTCATATACATGTGCGTGCGTATGTGTGCAGGCAATGCACGTTGGTTATTTGAAATATAGAATTAAAACATTCGTGCTGCGTAATTATTGTGTAAAAGTGATTGTTGAACATTAGAGTGGCACAGCCCATTGGTAGTACGAGTATGTGCAAATTTGTGAAAAATTATAGGTATGCTGCAGAACGGCAAAGCCGGATCGTGGAACTAGATATGTAGCGTATATATATTAAGATATAATACAGATATGTACATATATGTAAGCTTGCCTGTATGAAATTTTTTCGCAAATGCTTTCGCGCTTTCTCTTGAAGAAAACTTTAATTGAGCTGGTGAATTTGCAATTTTGCTATTACTCACATGGTTAATGATGTTGTTCGCTATATAATATAGATTTTATTGTTGGTTGCCAGGTTGCCACTTAGCGCTGCTACATGCACATGCGTGCAGGCAGAATTGTGCGTTGAGTGGAGTGTATGATAAAATTCACACATACATACATATAGGCATTTATAAATGCAATTATTTCACGAACAAAATTGATAAGCACTTAAAAAGCAAAAAATTATATTTAATAAGCTACTGTTAAAGCAGTCATAATCCGCTAATGAGTTAAGAGAATGCGGCATTTTATCTTTTAACGTAAAAAAAGTAAGCAAAGTTGGCAGCTACGCACTTTTCTAGCGTGGAAGAGTAAGCCAACGCGCCATACACGACTGCTTATCGCATGTAAACTGTTGGCATTTGAGACGCATCCACAACAACAATACGCGCATATGCGTAATATATTGAATATAAACACAATACATATACACTTAAGCATGGTAATGCCGCAAAGTCACTGCCATGCCACCCAGCACAGTCAACTGCCAATCCAAACAGGCATTCATGCTTCAAGCGCGCAACGGAGCGTATGAGCAATCTTATTTATCATTTCAGGTTGACTGACAGATGCCAACGCATACATGCAGACATACGGACATGTGCGCAGCATAACTTTAAAGCAAACAGGGGAAAAAACATAACTTCGGTTGTAGCGTAGCTATAATACCCTTCACGTATACAAATGCAAAATATTTCTTACAAAAACTTGATTTTCATTGGTTTGTTTGTATGGCGGCTATATGCTATAATGATTCGATCTGAACAATTTTTGCGGAGATTGTGCCATTGCTTTAAAAAATAATTCATGTCCAATTTGATGAAGATATCTTATCAAATGAAAAGGCTTTCCATACAAGCTTTTTATTTCAATCGTTCAGTTTGTATGGCGGCTATATGCTATAGTTATTCGATCTGAACAATTTCCTCGGAGGTTACATCATTGCCATCGAAAATAACTCACGCCAAATTTCATGAAGATATCTCGTCAAATGGAAAAGCTTTTTATACAAGCACTTGATTCTGATAGTTCAATTTGTATGACAAATATATGCCATAGTTATTCGATCTGTACGTTTTCTGCAGGAATTGCATCATTGCCTTAGACAATGATTCATGCGAAATTTGATGAAGATATCTCGTAAAATGGAAAAGCTTACCATACAAGCATTTGATTTTTATTGGTCAGTTTGTATGGCAGCTATATGCTATAGTGATTCGATTTGTACAATTTCTTCATAGATTGCACCATTGCCTTAGAAAATGATTTTTGCCAAATTTTAAGAAGCATTTGATTTTCAGCGGTCAGTTTGTACGGCAGCTATATGCTATAGTTGTTTGATCTGAACAATTTCTTCGTAGGTTGCGTCAATAGAAAATAATTCTTTCCAAAATTGTCAGGAATATTTCTTCTTGTGAATATGCTTTCCGCCTGGCTGATTGGTTCAGTCGGTCCAGTTTGTATGGCAGCTTACTCGATTGTTGGTCTGTTTCAGGCACAACTGAAGTTGTTGATGCCAGGCGCACGGTTTCGGACATGAATGAGGGTGTCAACGCTTCTGATAGCGACAGGTTTGCTCGGCATGAAACTGAAGTCATTCACGCTGGAATTCAAACAAACGAGCAACCGGGAGGCAAGACGTAGTTCAAGTCATATACAGATGAATCGAGGCTCCGGAGACTAGTTCAATGACGCCGAGATGAACGACTTAAATCATACTAAGATTATTTTAAGACCATTAAATACTCTTTAGGGTCTCCGACGCTTCCTAAAACCGTTGCGAAATATCTTGGTAAATATATTATATTCTGATCTAGGTATCAAAAATTACCATGTTCACACTCAGATTTTAAGCAGCAACTCATAAATATTTGTTTGTGTGTATTTTTCGCCACAACATTTCTTTTATAGTTAGACACACATAAATATCAAGGTAATTATTTTTGCGCTGAAACGCCTGGCATTCGAAGCATGAAAACGCACGTGAATAATAATGGATGGTAATGTTAGCACTCATGTACAGCGCACGGCCCTGCAAGCATAACTTACTAATTAAGCGATCTGTCTGTTTTGACTGGCATTAAGTCGCAGCGAATCGCGAGGTGCGAGCGCGTGTGCATTTATATCAGAGCACCAATCACTATATATGCGTGTTTGTAGTTACTTGTGTTGTGTTGACGCGTGTGGCTATGGCGTGGCGGCAGGCCATTCGCAGGTGAATGCGGTCATGCAGCATGCGCATGCTGGCATTTCTTTTGCAACCGCACTAGAGACTTTCGCATTCATATTTCACGCTTCACATCCTCACATACATATTAAAACACATATATATATAAAATTGCAATGCGCGCCACTGATTCACGATTAATGAAAAAGTGGTTTGCTTGTAATTAGCTGGTTCGCTGCTTATTAACTGGCTTTCAGTGCCACTTAAAGTACACATCGCTTATTATTTATTATTTATTAGATTTCTCATAAAAATTGAAAGCATTTCCAAATGCTATTTACTTGACTTAACATAATGCGCTTGTGTGTGTGTGTGTGTGTTTCACACATGAGTGTTAGTCAATCCAATAAATAGGCAACTATGTAGCCCAGTCGCGTGATGTAGTCACATTAGCACCAAAACAATGGAAATACAAAAAACTTATTAATATAATATATATTTAATTGAAGAGATTTTTTATATATATTTATAATAACATGGAAAATATCAGTAAATCTTAAGCATAACGGTGCATATGAAAATTTCTCACTCTAGCGAGATAACGTGAAATAAATTTTGGTTAAGCATTCCAATATCATAAATTTGTAGAAACGTGTACGTAATGGTTTTGTGACGTCTCACAGTCATTAACAACGTCGTTTCTTTCAAGCCACTTGACGTATCTGTGTTAATTATGTAAATAAAGCGCTGACAAGTGATATGTTACTATTTATTTGCTTGTTTGCAGAAATCTTAGATTTTCAAATTCTTTATCAAACAAAATATAAGTGCATATATTGTATATAGACACTTGGGACGAGGAGAGAAGTGTTCTTGGGGCCAAATTCGGATAATCAAATGGATACGAAAACAATCTAATATTATCACTTAGATAATGATATGAAACCGGGAGACGCGGCTTATCGTCTTTCCAGGAGTTGTCAGACTGAAAAGGGAGATGTAGGGCTGAAGGACGAGGCAGAATTTCCAGCACTAGTAGATCAGGATTAAATTAAATAAGTTCATGTGTATATACAAGAAAATCGACTTTATACCTTAATATAGGGCTGTGGAATTCTTCCAAATGCGCTGCCGTTATGGCTTTTATGTCCACTTCAGTAAGATGAAGAATGTTAATTTACTTAAATGTGTTAAATTAATGATTTCCAGCAACTCAATATCGGTTGCTAAATGTGTATATACAAGAAAATCGACTTTATACCTTAATATAGGGCTGTGGAATTCTTCCAAATGCGCTGCCGTTATGGCATTAATTCCACTTCAGTAAGATGAAGAAGGCTAATTAACTTAAACATGTTGAATAAATGATTTGAAGCAACTCAATATCGATTGCTAAATGTGTATATACAAGAAAATCGACTTTATACCTTAATATAAGATTGTGGAACTCTTCCAAATGCACTGCCGTTATGGCTTTATGTCAACTTCAGTAAGATGAAGAATTTTAATTTACTTAAATATGTTAAATTAATGATTTCCAGCAACTCAATATCGGTTGCTAAAGGTGTATATACAAGAAAATCGACTTTATACCTTAATATAGGGCTGTGGAATTCTTCCAAATGCGCTGCCGTTATGGCATTAATTCCACTTCAGTAAGATGAAGAAGGCTAATTAACTTAAACATGTTGAATAAATGATTTGAAGCAACTCAATATCGATTGCTAAATGTGTATATACAAGAAAATCGACTTTATACCTTAATATAGGGCTGTGGAATTCTTCCAAATGCGCTGCCGTTATGGCATTAATTCCACTTCAGTAAGATGAAGAAGGCTTATTAACTTAAACATGTTGAATATATGATTTGAAGCAACTCAATATCGATTGCTAAATGATGTATATACAAGAAAATCGACTTTATACCTTAATATAAAAAATATGTAAATGACGGATAATGAAATCTCGATTATCACTTTACCATGCGAGAGTATAAAATGTTCGGTGACACCCGAACTTAGCCCTTCCTTACTTGTTTCACTTTAGATGATCCGCTAAAGAGTTATTTTGCCTATGCGGGCGAATCTATTTTCAGAGGGGTGACCAGAAATGGCGTCGAAATGGCCGAGATTAAAATTTGTTTTCCAAAAATTTCGGAAATTCTTTGTTAATAGTGTATGTTTGTTGCCATAAAACTTCTAATAAAATATTTAATTTTTTATATGAGAAACAAATTTTTGCTGTTTTTTACCCTAGGAAAACCATGTAACCCCACAACTCACAGGTGCACAAGAACTTGATTTTAATCGATAAGTTTGTATGGTAAGAATATACTATCGTGGTCTGATATTGGCGGTTCGGACAAACGAACACCTTTTTATAGAAAAATTACAATTATACTAACCCCATCCGTATCAAATAAAACGAGATAGTTTTATATTGGGTTCTCAGTTCAAGCTTCGCCTTTAACCCTAGCATTAGCACCATATTATATTTTTCAATTCAGTATCATACAGTTTCGTTGTATAAATGCCCACTCGGAGATTCTTATATGTGAACAAAAAAAAGGATCACCTTCGGCTGCATCGAAGCTACAATACTATTTGATTGTTCAGGTTGTGTGGCAGCTATATGCTATATTGTTCCGATAGCGGCGGATTTGACAAATTAGCAGTCTCTTGAGGAGAAAAGAACGTGTGCAAAACATCTGATCGATAACTCAATAACTAAGCGGCTGTTTACTTTCCAAAAGTTTGGTTTTGACCGATCAGTTACCTCTGCATGATCAAGGTCAAGTGAGAGAGAGCATGACTTAAACTTTTATACCAAAGCTCTCTACTTATATGAAAGCAATATTCTCTCCTCAAATTGTATAGAAACCCTATTTTAGATATCCAGAGAACATATGTATATGTGTTCTACATAATGGTGTTTAATACTTTTTCTATTTCCAGTATCTCACGGCCGGTGGTGCTTTATCCAATCTGCATCCAATCTCACCATCTCCGTTAGCCGCCACGACTCCTGCCCATCCACCTGCCTCGATCAGTCCGCCTTCCAATGGACATGACAGTAATGTTAGCAGTACTGGTGGAGCTGGTGGTGTCGACCTCAATAGCGGCACACTAACGCCCGATCCCGCCTCGCAACCTTCAAATACTGGCACACCCAGCGCGGCAGGCAGTAGCGCCAGTGCGAGTGGCAGCATCGACAGCAGTTCCTTGGAACCATATGGCACATGTGCAACTGTTGATCCAATGACGGGTTTACCACCACCACCTTCAGTAGCACAACACCCGCTGTCCGCAGGCGCAGTTTGCTGTGATAATGGTCGACCTGTTATGACAGATCCGATGACAGGTCAAACGGTATGTTCGTGTCAATACGATCCAACTCGTTTGGCTTTAAGTAGTTATGCGCGTATGCAGTCGGCAGCGGCAGTAGCAGCTTCGGCAGGTGTACAAACGCCTAGCGTCGGTGTGTACGGTACACCATACCCCTCTAATGAGCAGAATCCGTATCCCAGTATTAGCGTCGACAGTGGACCCTTCTACTCAAGTTTGGTAAGTCAGAACATTTAGAGAATATTTACTTATGTACAAAACTATCCGTTTTAATCGCAATGTGTTTTTGAAAACAATATTATCACTGATTTATAGTTATTTTGCGACTGTGATGTTAGAGGCTGTTTCTCCATTCAACTAACAGTATATCTCTCTAGCACTTGCTCGGTTACCAAAATTACTAAAATTTTTAGCTAAAAAAAATGAAATGAAATGAAAAAAGTTTATTTTATGAAGGTTTTATCTTGACTTGGTTTGACCTGTTTGCCAATCAGTTGTATGCTGTAACAGTCCGATAGGAACAATTTTTTTGGAGATTATAGTTTCGTCCTGGACAATAGTCCATGCAAATTTCGTATAGATAACTTGCCAAAACAAAAACAAAATCGGTATAAGCAACCGATTTTTTTCGATCGGTTTGTATGAGTTTGTATTCATTGCGTTTCTAGCTTTAAATTCGGTCGCAATCGTGACTCGATGCGATGGTGTATTATCATCTGTAAAATCCATTAATTGTTCTTCCACAATTTCGACCATTTTCGAGCAATGTTCTCACGGAAATGCCTCAATACGGTCAAGTAGAACTCTTTATTGACCGTCTGACTCTTCGGAATAAATTCCTGATGAACCAAACCACGAATATCGATAAAAACAGTGATCATCACCTTGATTTCTAAACGGTTTTGGAGTGTTTTTTGTGGTTTCGGGTCGTTTTTTTTCCTCAATTCTGATGACTGTTGACTTGTTTGTATGTCAAACTCATAAACTCACGTCTCATCGGCAGTTATAATGCCCTCCATGAATGTGGATCGGATTTCGCACAATCAAGCATGTCCCAAGAGATGTATTTACGTTACTTTTTTGAAAAAAATCCAGCTTTTTCGGGACGAGTTTTTTGCGTTTCATAACCAAAATATCTGCCAGCATCATTCGAACGGACTCGTGAGAGATGCCGAGCTCTCTTCCCATTTCTGTAACACTTGAATTTCAAGCACTAAATTTTTCAACAGTTGAAGAGGTCCAAGGTCGTCCAGAACGAGGCAGATCTTCAATGTTCGACGTCTTCGACGTCTTTGAAGGCTTTTTATCACTTGTGCTTGTGTTTATGATAAAACTGAATCACCGTAAGCCCTTTACCACATTCTTAAGGTTTCTGCACACGAAATTTGGTTAGAAATACAAACTTTGAGATAAATTTTTTGTTCGATGTTTTTATCCATTGTAAAAATCGCAACGCTCTGCTGAGGTGTACCGACTTAAGCAGCTGCTGTAAACAAACTGGTTGACAGATCGCGCACATATTTGGCTTAGTAATTAAGGACAGTCCTACAAACTTAACAAAATATTTTTTTTTTGAAATGTGATTTATCCGGGGAATTTAAATTAAAATATCCTTTTACTTGTTTCATAATGTATGTTAATACTTACATTTGAAGACGACTCAACCAGACCATAACGAAATCGCTGGCAGCTATAAAGCTGATAAATCGGCAAGAATAGGCATCTCATTCTCCTCTTCGGTAGAATGGAGACAGATTGGAGCTCTGCTGTCTCCTTGCGTCTTACAACTACATAAATAGCTGGATCACGCTTGATCTTGGAAAGCATTCTAATCGGTCATTGTCTTCTTATTGTACACGCAGTAGGGTTAAACAGCTTACCGCATGAAAATTGTGAAAGCTGCTTGAAAGAAGACGATGTGAAAACATCGCAATACTTCTTTGTTGGCAGTGCCGAAGTTGCGAGATCAATGCGAATCTCGCAGCTTTAGAAAGTTTGGAGGAGATTTCACAGTTTTTTCACACTTACATACATAGTTCTTTTAGTTTGCAATCCTTACTGCAACTCCTGTCAGGTGCAATGCGTTCAACTCAAATCAGTTACATATATATGACAAATTAGGCTTTTCTGTGAGTTGGTTACGAAAAACATACAATTTTCATATATTTTTCTAGAAAATAATTCACTTTTTCAACAATTTCGACAGGTGCTTAAAGCTCCTGCTCAAACGCTCACTATTCGCTTAATATTTGGTAGAAATTTCTCAGTTCCGCTCGCGTTCATGCACATAGTATACCTATATACCGTTAAAATATATGCCGTTTATTGTTGCATTATGCTCTTATTTCGCTTTCCCATTTGTTGTCTATATTTGTCGTTTCGTTTATAAGCTTGTAAAGTATTTTGTGTTCATTTATTCAGTTGCTTTGCGGGCATTTGTGGCTAATTCTCTAGCGCCCACCACCATCCCTAAGCCACAACAACAATAATGCAACCGCCAGAACCGCCAGCGCTATTGTCCACAAATAGACACATTGTGGGGTAATACAGTCACCTCTCGGCGAACTAAATGTCACTGTCATTTTGCCTTTTGTTTTTGCTTTTATTGCGGGTACCCAGCGGATTTTTGTTGTTATTCCTCTGGCTGCCTACATATGTAGATGTCTGTGTGTCATGCCGTCTGCTTATTCGGTTTATTGTTGGTGTACTTTTCTTGTTCGACTGCGGTTTGCGGATTTGCATTTCGCATTTCCCATTTCCACTAATTTCGCTTCGTTTTCCTCTGTTCGCCGACTTTGCTTGGCATTTGGCACATTTGTTTTGCTTTTGCAAGTTGAAGGTTTATGCTTCACGGAGCTTTTGTGCCATTGACGTTGTTATTATTGCATTCGTTATTATTATTATTATTATTGTTCACTGTTGTTTTTATGCTATTTTGATTGTTGTTGTTTGTTGCATCTAAGCATCATATAGAGTTGCGTCTTATTTGCGCTTTGCAGTAATATTTGCCCCGGTTGGAAAACCTAAACTGGTGATTCTGCTGTTCGCATAGCGACTTAGAGCAATTTTCTTATTAAAAAAATATCGCTCAACTTGAAAATGTGACAATATTGACTTTTTATATAATCTTCTGGAATGGAATATACCTTTTCTTTTGAAAGCTGTTAACAGCTTCCTAGCACCATTAGATGAATTTTTATCCCAAGGATTTCGAAGTAATTTTTAACGAAGTTTATTGATGATGACCCAAGTTGGGAAGCGATCCAGTACGCAGATCTATACCTTCTAGCTCGATACACTTGACCGAGCGACGCTCCAACTTCTTTAGACTTTTGATGGTCTGCAAAGCAGTCCTTCATGGCGGCGATATACTTCTCACTCGATTCATATTTCTCCTCAGGAAGTGACGTCTTGAAGCTTGTAAACAAAAGGATGTCACCCTGAACCAAAGCTGATGTCGGATTGAATAGCATTTCCTAAACTGATTCGATTAACTTGATAATATTGAGAGAAGCTGCTGTGTTCTTATATTGAATAGCGCCCCCTGGCGGCCTTTCTCCAGATAGTAGATAAAGATCATAACTTGCGAGTTCCGAAACACGTTCCACATCACTGTTCTGACTTCGTCTTCTCGTAAACAGCTTCTCAGCTCACCGCCAATTGGTGGACTGGCAATACTAAAGGGTGATCTATTTCGAGGATCCCTATTTTTTTAAAGAAAAAACACAGAAACTTCAGAGCGGGATTGTCCGCAAAGACTTTAGACTTTACATATCACCATGATATCAAACGAACTTGGTGGCTAATCGACCGACCCAAAAGGGAAATTATCTGCTCACCGAAGTATTCTCTCAATAAATCCATTGATTTATGCGCTGTGTGGGAAGTGGCGCAGTCTTGTTGAAACCAAATATCAACGAGATCAAGAGCTTCAATTTCTGGTAACAATTAGTTTGTCATCATGGCGCATTACCGGTCGCCATTGCCAGTTACGTTCTTATCGCCATCATTTTCAAAGAAATTTGGTTTTTCTTTGCACTGTGCGATTGCTCTTCTAAAAACAAGAATCAAATCTTCGGCCGATATTGCTTTTTCCGATTTTTCTAACATCGACGGACATGTTAAAAACGCTATGAGTCCGTTCCAGCTGAAATCATCAGTCTACTAGAATGTAATATACGATAGTCTTTCTTGGCTCATCCATTGGACGGTGAATCTTAAGGTGTCTAAAAAAAGACCCACGGATTGTTGCTTGCTCTGTAATCATCCCTCTGAGAATTCTGAAAACATCATTTACGATCCATCAAAAATATCAACGAGAAAAGGGGAAAAACCCTTGCGTTTTCCTGCTGGTATATGCCGGTGCAATCCACCTTCAGTATTAAGAGTATCATACATACGTACGCGTATATTCACATACGTAAATGCTATGGTTGTCTTCCAGCGTATTATGGAAGTTGTTCAGCTTTGACGATTATTGTTATTATTTTCTGTGTATTGTTGTTTTTGTTTTAATTGTTATGCTGTTGTTGGTATTATTTACACTTAAAGTCTTATGTGCATTTTATTTTTGCTTCGCCTCGCCTTTTTATAGTATGTCTGTAGCATCTTTTTCTGCTTAATGCTTCTCAAGTTTCCACTCATCGCTGAACCGCATGAAGCCGAATGAGTAGCTGAGCTTCGATGCCTATCAACCATCTCCCTTCTGCCGAGCCGTGTGCAGTGCTGTCAGCACCTGGTGCATTTCTAGCTATTCATGCTTACTCGGTATGCATCTCTGCCTGCCTGCCAGTTTAATGTGACGTCCGTCCGTCTGGCGGGTTAATGTGCTCATGTTATGACAACAATTATTGTAAATGTCACAAATTAGTTTTGCAATTAGTTTTGCATATGTATATTGGCTTTATTGTTAATTACGCCATTGTTTTTGTAATGTGTTGTAATATGATGCCACACATTTTGTTGTGGTTTTGTTTTATGTCTTTGGCTTGTCTCGAGATTATTTTTCAAAGCTTATGTAGACATACAAGTAAAATATTGCAGTTATGTGTATCTTAGCGATAATCAACATAACCGATTAAAATTCAATGAGAGATAATTGAGAATACTACTAACTACTAAAACTTTTACTGAATTCAAGTACTTAATTAAACGGAATAAAGTCAATATATGTTCCATATGTATATACTCTTATACATATTTAAAAATTACGAGTTGTGTAACAAAAGTTTTCTCATCTAAAGCTGACTTTGTAACTTTAGATTTCTTGCCGTATAATTTTATTTCAAAATGCAAAAATTAGGAGCACTGATCTTAAACCATAACATATATAAATCTTTTGTATATATTTTAGGTTAGGTTAGTTTGATTTTTGATTTTTATTCTCCTATTTCTTCAGTATGTCTAAAAGTATGCGATGTGAGTTGTTTTTGCCTTGATCTGGCAAAAGTAGAATATTCAAGGGGGAAGTGTTGAGTTGATTCTATGTTATATCCTTCAAAACAGCTGGTGCAGCTGGCATCTGATTAAATGTTCAATCTTACCGCATGAATCCCGATCGATGAGTATGCAGTTAGAACTCCTATAACCATGGAATTGTGAACATTGATGAGAACGAAAAGTATCCTAGACCTCTTACGATTTACCTTGGGATCAAAAGACTTTGCGAATGCACAGCTGCTGGTAGTCGACCAGTACATGCTGATTTGCTCTGAGGCTCAACAGTCCAGTAGTGAAATACAATTTGCCAACTGAGCTCCTACTGATTCTCATTTATCAGTAGTTGGGACTGAAGTATTTTCTTTGGCAAACTCATCAGCCTTAAAGTTTCCTGCAATACCGCCGTGACCATTTACCCAAACTAGTCTAAGACATCCGTTCACTACTCTTGAATCGCTGTCCTACCATCGGAGTGGTTAGTCATCACTCTGAAGGAAGCTGCGCTCCGGAGCAGTAGATCTACTGTTACCTTTATGTTAGCGCTTGAAAGGCGCTGCACTGGCCATGAAGCTTAAAACTGAAGCTGATGGAAAGTTCCCGTTTGTGTACTCTTCCACAAACCCAAGCAAGCTTTGATCCATCCATAAAAAAGCTCACGTTCAGCTGCTCCTTTCCTCCCATGCCTCTCTCGAATATATATGAGCAGAGAAGTGACATCCAGGGCTAGATTCGGCGGCGTGGTAATAAAATTTTGGCGATGAAATAAAAGGAGGAGAGGATTCCAGAGTGTATATGTGGGAGTCTGAGGGCAGCTTTCGCAGCTATGTCCACTGGTGCCATATTCAGCAAAACATTCAATGCGATAGTTAGTGCGGTTCGTAGAGCACCACAAATACTGAAGAACGCTCGCGAAATTTTTCGCGGTTGTAGTTTTTTAAGCGTCTTCCACCAAACAAATATTTCATAGAATATCATAGGCTTAACTATGGATTCCTAGAGCCAAAAAACAATCTTTGCTGAGAGTCGTTTTCACAATGACTTCTCTGCAGACGAACTTATGCTATATAGTTCGATAGTTCATAGAAATGTGTCAACTAACATTCCTACATATGTCCCAGTGCTAAAATGAGCGAAAACGGACTGCAACCTCGCCCACTTTCAATTTCAAACTCTATCTTCCTTTCCATCTGACCTTTTCTTTTACTTGTACAAATCAAGAAACAACTAATATAACGGTATACAATTTTCCGCGAATAATGCCTTTAGCATATTGCCATAAGTTGTCTAAACCCAAGAAAAACTGTTAAAAACAAGTTAACAACAGCGCGCCAGTCGTCTTTTCTTTTCGCTACGTGGCGCCAATAAAAGTTTCCAAGCGAAGCCAGGTCCTTCTCCACCTGGTCTTTCTAACGGAGTGGAGGTTTTCCCCTTCCTCTGCTTCCCCGGTGGGTATTGCATTCTATCGAATGCGATATTCGCCGTGGCCACCGCGCAAAGGACCATAAATCTTTCGCAAAACTTTTCTCTCGAAAACTCGTAACGTCGACTCATCAGATGTTGTCATCGTCTATGCTTCTGCATGATATAGCTGGACGGGAATAATGAGTGACTTATAAAGTTTGGCTTTTGTTCGTCGAGAAAGGACTTTACTCTTAATTGCCTACTTAGTCCGCAGCACCTGTTGGCAAGATTTATCCTGCTTTGGATTTCCAGGCTGACATTATTGACGAAATTATCTACAACTTCAAAGTTATGACTGTCAACAGTGACGTGAAAGCCAAGTCGCGAGTGCGACGACTGTTTGTTGATGACAGGAGATATTTCGTCTTGCCTACGTTCACTGCCAGACCCAAATTTTGTTCTAATGCCCTGAACCCAATAAGTTCGTTGCTTAGTTGCTGTCAACAATAACATTATAATGTTGTTTGCAGTTGAAAATAGGTGGTGTCTTCACCACTCTCCCCGAAACGTTGACTTTGAATATATATCATGACATCAAATACCTTCATTTTCATTTCATGCCGTGCGTTTATTCACCTTTTACAGCTGTGAATTGGATAGTCGAAAAAGTATTTTCGTATTTCTAATTAAACTTCTACCCTTATTTTTTTTTTATTTTTATACCAATAAATAAATAAACCAATATGTACCATTTTGGTCGACCACTTTTTGACATTTTTCCGCTAGAGACATTTTTCCATCAGTGTAAATCGAAATTTCGACATTTCTGGAACGGAAGCGAGCGAACCATTGTTGTGCTACACGAACTGATGCAGCATCGTCTCCTTAAACTTCACAAATTTCATTTTTGGCTTGCGTGGCAATCTTCCCCTTTTTATACAAAATATAGCGAATTTCTTCATTATTTTCACTCATTTTTGAACAGCAGTAACTTTTTTTCAATTCCTCAAATTTAATTATTATTTTGGTTAAATGAAGCTTAGCATCTCACCTTTTTAACACAATAATGGAATGGTGAATAGGCGATACTCTTTTACACTAAAGCGAACTGATGGTTTCTATGTGATATTTAAATGGCGTTTTCTACAAGGATTGTTCCAAATTTTCGTGTTTTTAATTGAACAGTTACTTAAGATACAGCGGATGTGCTTACACCCGAGATAAGAGTAGATTAAAGTTATTAATTTTTAGTGAAATTCGAACCACTTTAAAACCTGCTGTTGAAATTGTCGGGTTATGTTCTTGTCAGCCATTATCTCATTTACTCATTTCGCTCGATGTATGGGTCTTTGTCACGTTTCATTTTTATTGGAAGATCCCTTGTGGTTTTCAATTTCTCTTTCGACCTCACTGAAAAATCGGTATGTCTTCTTATATGTAATTAAGTCTTCTGCAAGAGAACAGCACTGAGAAATGTAGTTGAAATGCTTACTTGTGTAGTATATCCATTAGTGAATTTAATGATAATCTCCTGCAACTACAGTCGCTTGAACTTATCCTTCTGGTGAAAGTCATATTGAAAATCATATGGCTTACATATTAAAATGTATGCCAGAAATATCACCTATAGAGGAAGAAACTCACTATATACCAAAAAAAATATAATATTTCCATTATTTATCAAATATATTGTCTATTAATCGTATATACATAATATTATATTTAGTATAATATAGTTTAACCCAACTCATTCATACATATATATGATCTCCTAGTAATAAACTACTTAATACGCCGTCAGCACTGAGCACAAACATACCTATATACATACAAACATGTTGGCTCACAGCGGTGCACCATGTCAATTGGCTTTGTAGCTTTTTGTATAATTTGCAAACTTAAGTGAATGACTAACAGCAAACACACAGCAACGCATGCAACTTTCGGTGGCATGTTCTATAGCTATTCATCATTTTTAAAAGACATAAACAGTAATAAATATTTATAGCAACTAAAATGCATTATGCGGAGTGAGAAGCCAATTGCAACGCGTTGCAATAAAATTAGGGTGAACAAGATGAAATGAAATTCAATATGAGAACACACAAACACCGACATATACATGTGTGTGCGTATGTGTGCAGGCAATGCACGTTGGTTATTTGAAATATAGAATTAAAACATTCGCGCTGCGTAATTATTGTGTAAAAGTGATTGTTGAACATTAGAGTGGCACAGCCCATTGGTAGTACGAGTATGTGCAAATTTGTGAAAAATTATAGGTATGCTGCAGAACGGCAAAGCCGGATCGTGGAACTAGATATGTAGCGTATATATATTAAGATATAATACAGATATGTACATATATGTAAGCTTGCCTGTATGAAATTTTTTCGCAAATGCTTTCGCGCTTTTCTTGAAGAAAACTTTAATTGAGCTGCGAATTTGCAATTTTTTGCTATTACTCACATTGCTAATGATGTTGTTCGCTATATAATATAGATTTTATTGTTGGTTGCCGGTTGCCACTTAGAGCTGCTATGCACATGCGTGCAGGCAATTGTGCGTTGAGTGGAGTGTATGATAAAATTCACACATACGTACATACATACATTTATAAATGCAATTATTTCACGAACAAAATTGATAGGCACTTAAAAAGCAAAAAATTATATTTAATAAGCTACTGTTAAAGCAGTCATAATCCGCTAATGAGTTAAGAGAATGCGGCATTTTATCTTTTACCGTAAAAAAATAAGTAAAAAGTTGGCAGCTACGCACTTTTCTAGCGAAGAGTAAGCCAACGCCATACACGACCCGCACGCACGCATGTAAACTGTCGGCAGTTGAACGCATCACAACAACAATACGCACATGCGTAAGATATTGCATATAAAACACACACATATACACTTAAGCATGTGTACCGCAAAGTCACTGCCATGCCACAGCATAGTCAACTGCCAATCCAAACAGGCATTCATGCTTCAAGCGTGCAACGGAGCGTATGAGCAATCTTATTTATCATTTCAGGTTGACTGACAGATGCCAACGCATACATGCAGACATACGGACATGTGCGCAGCATAACTTTAAAGCAAACAGGGGAAAAAACATAACTTCGGTTGTAGCGTAGCTATAATACCCTTCACGTATACAAATGCAAAATATTTCTTACAAAAACTTGATTTTCATTGGTTTGTTTGTATGGCGGCTATATGCTATAGTGATTTGATCTGAACAATTTTTGTGGAGATTGTGCCATTGCTTTCAAAAATAATTCATGTTAAATTTGATGAAGATATCTTGTCAAATGAAAGAGCTTTCCATACAAGTATTTGATTTTTATCGGTCAGTTTGTATGGCAGCTATGTGCTATAGTGATTCGATCATATACAGTTTCTTCAGGGATTGCACCATTGCTTTCAAAAAAAAACCATGCCAAGTTTTATGAAAATATCTCGTCAAATGGAAGAGTTCTCCATATAAGCATTTGAATCTAATCAGTCAGTTTGTACGGCAGCTATATGCTATAGTTGTTTGATCTGAACAATTTCTTCGGAGGTTGTGCTATTGCTATCGAGAAATCTTCATACCAAATTTGATAAAGATATTTCGTCAAATGGAATAGCTTTCCATACAAGCACTTGGTTCTGATCGGTCAGTTTGTATGGCAGCTATATGCTATAGTTGTTTGATCTGAACAATTTCTTTGGAGTTTGCGTCATTGCTGTAGAAAATAATTCTTGCTAAATTTTACGAAGATGTCTCGTGAAATGAAAAAGTTGTCCATGCACTTGCTTTTCAGCGATCAGTTTGTATGGCAGCCATACGCTTTAGAAGTCCGATATCACCGATTCCGACAAACGAGCAGCTTCTTAGGGAGAGCAAGGCGTGAGGCAAATTTCAGATCGATAGCTCGAAACCGGAGAGACTAGTTCAAGTATATACAGAGAGATGGGCATGACTAAATCGACTAAGCTTGTCATATAGATTATTTAAATATATACTCTTTAGGGTCTCCGACGCTTCCTAAGTGTTGCAAATATCTTAAAAAATATATTATATTCTGTTCAGGGTATAAAAAGTTAGTGTTAACTCAGATTTTGCCAGGCAACTCATAAATATTTGTTTGTGTGTATTTTTTCACAATATTTCTTTTATAGTTAGACACACATAAATATCAAGGTAATTATTTTTGCGCAAACGCCTATTTTTCGAAGCATGAAAACGCACGTGAAATCAATAATGGATGGTACGTTAGCACTCATGTACGCGCACGGCCCGCAAGAGCACCCTACTAATTAAGCGATCTAATTGTTTTGACTGCATTAAGTCGCAGCGAATCGCGAGGTGCGAGCGCGTGTGCATTTATATCGAGCAAATACTATATATGTGTTTGTAGTTGTATTTGTGTTGCTTGACGTGCGTGTGGCTATTAAAGGCGCGCATTCGTGTGAATGCGCATGCGCATGCGCAACGCATTTTCTTTGCAAACTGCACTAGAGAATTTCGCATTTATTTTGCACACGTTTGCACATCCCCACATACATATTAAAACACATATATATATAAAATTGCAATGCGCGCCACGATTGTGAAAAATTGGTTTGCTTGTAATTAGCTGGTTGCTGCTGTGCTGGCTTTCAGTGCCACACTTAAAGTACACATGCTTATTATTTATTATTTATTAGATTTCACAGCACTGCAAGCATTTCCAAATGCTATTTACTTGACTTAACATAATGCGCTTGCATGTGTGTGTGTGTTTCACACATGAGTGTTAGGAAATCCAATAAATAGGCAACTATGTAGCCCAGTCGCGTGTGTAAGTCACATTAGCACAAACAATAAAATACAAAAACTTATTAATAATATAGATATATATTTAATTGAAGAGATTTTTTATATATATTTATAATAACATGGAAAATATCAGTAAATCTTAAGCATAACGGTGCATATGAAAAAAATTTCTCACTCTAGCGAGATAACGAAATAAATTTTGCTTAAGCATTCCAATATCATAAATTTGTAGAAACGTGTACGTAATGGTTTTGTGACGTTCACAGTCATAATAACGTCGTTTCTTTCAAGCCACTTGACGTATCTGTGTTAATTATGTAAATAGCGCTGACAAGTGATATGTTACTATTTATTTGCTTGTTTGCAGAAATCTTAGTTTTCAAATTCTTTATTAAACAAAATAAAAGTGCAAATATATTATATATAGCCCCTTGTAACAGATAAATGTCCTTGGAGGCAAAATTGTGTTAATACAGTGGATGCGAAAGCAATTTGATATTATCATAGATAATGATGGCGAAACCGGGAGACGCGGCTTATCGTCTCCAGCAGTTGTGGGTTAGTGGAAATCGGTACGAAGCTGACCACAGAAAAGGAAGATGTAGGGCTGAAGGACGAGGCGGAATTTCCAGCACTAGTAGATCAAGTTAAATTAAATAAGTTCATAGGGAGCCTCAGCAGGCTGAACAGGGATCTGGACAGTATGCTTGCACACTTTAGTGAGCCAAAAAGTTGCTAAGCGGCGCGAGCGAAGAGAAAGTGGGGCCAAACTAGTGTCAATCTTCGATCCACCGTTGTTCGATAATCCAGGATGTAATCACAGAACGTTTAGGTTTAATAGCTGAACTCCCAAGGCAAGGAAGTCGTAATACTAACTATGGAAATTCCGCAAGAACTTTTTCCAGAAATTATGAAATATCCGCAGAGATTTTGGGTATAGACGTTGAATTAATTCGAGGAGTGTACATAATTTTTAAGCATTATCTTGTGTTAAAACCTAATGGATATATTGCTTTAAATACAAAAAAATTTGCTCTGCACAGCTGGTATCGGATGCCACCCACACATTCATAAAATTTTAATGCACGGCCACCAAATAATCTCCCACGTACAATTTCCAATTGGGCAATTATCCGAGTAGGCTCAAGAAACCGAAATAATCTCCCAACACATAATATCCGCAGTGATGTAATATCGCAGTTCGGCTGGAAGACTTCAAGAATCTATCCATCAAGAATTAATCTGTGCGGGATGTCTTTAACCGGCTCCGCGAGGCTATACAGACTTCTTAAATCTCAGAAAGGACGCAGGAATTTGATCGACGAAGAAGTCAACAAAGGCAAAGTGATCGACGAAGAATTCGATGAAGAGAATTTAGACTTCGACGAACAAAGTTTCGAAGACTTGTGTGACCAATCGAACTAGAGTTATATTTCGTCTGTCTTGTAGTGGGCATTTTTTGCACCTACTTCAATGCCTATTACGTTCTTTTTTTGTTTTTCGTAAATTTTTCATAAATTCTTTTGGAGAATCTTATCGGCCATATTAGATTCGTTATTTTGAATTTTTTATCGATTTAATATAGAATATCTACTCAGTGCCACCGAAAATATAAGAGACTTATTTACAACAGTGTGCTCATTTACAGTGTGCGTCGCGAGCGAAGTGGGGTGAAACGAGCTGCAATCTTCGATCAAGCGACAAAGGTTGCAAGGTAGGGAATTCTCACTCGGTAAGATGCCACAGAAAGGTGAGAATTCACTAACTGAGCACTCAAAACTAGTTAAGGTGTTTCTGTCTTCACTAGAAATATCAGCCAGCGACTTCATCATCAGACTCGTTCGGGGGCCTGGTCATATCGGGAATCATTGGCAACTGCAAAGCAGACGAGCTAGTCTTGCACCCGCTCATATTGGATTGGGACCGAATTGCAGGATAGCACTGAACCAATGAACCTCGCAGGCGCTTAGCAGGGGCAGGTCGACGATCTGGTCCTGCGCGACAGTAAAATCCGTTAAGCAAACAGTAATACGCAAGAGATCTTCTAACTACTTGCCCGCAACAAACTTCATCTTGCCGCCATCATAGGTGTTCTTACTGATTACTGTCCAAAAGGTGCTCCTCAGGTAAAGCTAAATATGTTATCGGATGCAAATTGTCAAAGTTATGGTGAAGGGTGAGCTAGAAATATCCCGGCACTTTGTCTTGCATTGTCTGGCCTATTTGTAAGACTTTGTAAAACATTCGGAAATTTGTGATAGGCTCAAACTTATAAGGGTCTATTGATCTATTATATGGGAGTTTTATGTAGCACAGCGAACCGGAGTTCTAAGCTGTCCAAGTAAACCTAGATAATTCAATAACAGAAAAATAGTGAAAATAACAGAACTTTGAGCCGCTGCATTGTTATGATGAAAGCGCACCTTTTTCTTTGCCGAATAGGGTAATTTTTTCGCAGTGCAGCCAGTATTTTACTTAATAGACCCACTTTTGCACTCCTATATGTGGGCAATATAAATCAATCCAAAGTTTGCCAACGTAAAGTGAATAAGCGATTCCGATTTTCAGAAGAATATGCTCAGCGATGAAGCTCACTTGTGGTTGAAAGGATATATTAATAAACAAAATTGTCGCATTTGTAGTGATGATAATCTACAAGAAAAGCCATTAGTGAGACACCGTAACATTCTCAAAAGTTAATGTTTGGTGTACCATTGATCATGGGTAAAGGACTTTAATTTAACGACCATAATGTTGCAGTCAATGGGAATACTAGAGAGCCATAACTAAAGATTTTTAGTTAGCTCATTATTTCGCCCGGTGAGCGAAAAGTCGTTTGTCTACGCACGATCCCAATTGCTGCAAAATAGTAGGCAAAAATTAGGCTCTCGGCTCATGTGTTTTATTTCATCTAGAAAAATGGGTTCCATTTCGAGGTTCCCTTCTTTTTTAAAGAAAATTACATTGAGCTCAATTTCCGACGATTCGTTCTGGAGCATTTCCGACTGGTAACTAGCTTAGGAAGGTCGAGCGGCTTCATTTCTGCACAAGCCATATTTTTTACGCTTTTAATTTAAGATCTTAATGTAAAATGCGACAAGTCGTTCCATATGTCAGTCCGAGTTATTGTGAACGGCGCCGAATCGACTTCTTCAAGGTTTTCGTGTACACACTCAGCTACGGCTGCTATATTTTCTACACTGCGCGCTGGACGGTGTCCACTCGGTCGAATATTATCCAATAATGAATGCTGGGTCTCAAGATGGGATGGTGTTGCGAATAGTACGCACAGTAAGCCAATTATATTGACCATAAGTTGAGCGAAGCGCTCGAAACAAATTCTTTAGAGAACGTGAATGTTCGTAATCAAGTTGAACGATTTGTAAACGTTGTTCAGGCAGTAAGTATTTCCATGGTGAAATGCCAAATACATATTACTGAATAATACTAACATGACAGCTTAACACGACTCACACGTGGTCTGTCAACTTGGGATCACCCAAGTTATCTGCTTTATTTCTCTTGAAAACCACTTGTAACAAAAATATTATTTAGAATAATAGAATAGAATGAGTTCTAGTTCCTTAGAAGTAGTGACATCTTCGAGAAGATTGTGATTTGGAGTATTATTAGCTTTTATATTGATATATTAATTGCTGTTAATATTATGTGTTATGTACTATATATGTATGAATATTTCTAAACCTCCTTCAAATATTCTCATGCAATTATGTACAAATTTTATAAAATTTTCTTCACTCTCTTGTCTTCGCAAACTGCATTAACGAGCTGACATATTTTCATAATTATTAGCGATTAGCCGTGCGCGCTTTTCTTGTTCTCACTCCCTGCAAAGGATTAAATCTAAAAGGGGGTATTTTCAAACAAGTTGTTTCACACATTGTAGGCGACTGCGGTGGCAAGCAATGTGGCAGTGGTCATTCACTCAGTCAAAGTACACACAAATGAAATAAAATAAAGAAATTACTCTGGAATGTGACAGAGCTACTGTGCTTTGGACTCCTTAAGCTAATGCCGAGCAGCACGAAATGGAGTTATGCGCATACACACACACATCCATACATGTGGCAAGTAGGTGAAAAGTCAAAGTTTTGCGTCTGAAATTCAAATTCCACACTCGGCGAGTTGTGTATTTTCGTGCGATAATTGGCGCCGAGTATTTTTTAATGAACGCGTTTACATGCGTACGAACGCACACAAACATTCTCATGTATGTGTGTAAAAATAATAATTTATAGGCATATATTTTTGCATGTTCGTTTGCATTTGTATGTGGACGATTCTGCTCGCAATTGTTTTCCTTCAGCTACTTATGCGCCAGCGAGCTACCTGTGTGTAATTTCTCTTGCGAGCGAGTGAACATCTTAATCGCTTAGTAAACACTGACAACAAAAAATTATAATTGCTGCAGCAGAACAGTGGCAACCACTACTCAAATGTCGGCAGCAGTGGCAGGCTGAAACGCTTTGACTGTCTGGTTGAACAGTCGCTGCTGACGAATCGTGTGCAATTCCGTTTTGAGAGGCAATTATATTGTACGTTTTTGTAGAACAACAAAATACAGGCGAGGAAACAATTGTCGGCAGATATTCGAATACTCGTACTTGCAAAAAGTGGGCTCCAATTATAAGCGTAGTCTAGTAAACGTCAAAGCAAAATGCAACGCGCTTAGCGAAAAGTAAAGGGATGAATGAAAATTTGCATTTTTCAAAAAAAAAAAAAAAAAAAACAACAACAACAACAAAAGCAAAAAGTTTAAAATTATGAAAGGAAGAAAACTGTTATTAATCTGTTCGAAGTTGCTCACCGAAAACGCAAACTTGGCAGTGGAAGTGTTTCGCAAATTTAAAACTTCGTTAGCACATAATAAGCACTTACTGACCACAATGTAAGGAGGGCAACATGAAAACTTAGGCACAAAAGTAGCGTCGGCATGTTGCAACAAGAAATTTACATTTCACTCGATGCCGACTTAGTTTTATTAATTTCTAAACAAATCAGTTTGTACTTAGAAGCAGAAAAGTTTCGTGTCATATCAGTATTTGTATCTCTGATGCTTTACATTGTTGCGAAGATGACTTTGATATTTCGTGATATGTTGACACTAAAATAACTAAAAACTGCACATGATGTAGTTTAAGTCCACATTCAGTAAAATATCTGCAGCACGAATAGGGAATGTAACTCGAATTAGAAAGGGGGCAGGTTAATGATTTTTAAATTAAACAGTGGGTCTTAATGTCTTCGGAAAACTTATTTTTTATTAAGTTTGAAACATAAAGAAGGACACAACAGCCGATGTCAACAGTGGATGAAATCAATGCGTTGATCAGCACCCTGAAAATGCGCTGAATTTCAGTGCCAGTTAGCAGTATGTAATGGATACAACCACCTTAGAAAGGTATTAAACTACAATCACCACGATACTCCTCGAAGGGTCAGTCCCGTGAGCAGGTTATAGCTAATCCCAAGGGATCCGGCTCCCCGCGGTTCCAGAATTAAGTGTCCGTAACCTAAACTATTACCTGTTGAGGTTCCATTCTGCTCTGGACTGGTTACCAAAGGTTGAGCCCCAACGTCTCATCCAATACATAGACCATTCACTCAAGAACGTTACCTCGATTTTCAGCTAATTGTTTTCGCCGTCTAAATAATTCACTCGCAAACGACCCTACCTGTTAGGCATTCCGACTAGTGAAGGTCACACCGCAAACATCTAAATTTCCATAAGCCCAGCTAATCCCCATATCATCCAGATCCCTAAATTCCGATTACATCGGGCATTCTACAATAACATGCACCTAATCCTCGATCTGCGCCCCACACAAACACCTCGTTCTATGAGATAAGTGCTTCTGATGTTGAAATGCGTTCAGAGACCCATACTCAGTAAGTTGGAATCCCAGGCTCAGACAAAATCTGAAGTGGGTGTCTCCTTCTATAAACTTAACGTCCCCTTTTAAAAGAATTGTTACCATATTGCCCAACGATATGTCATCCCCAACACCTACATCCAAATTTTGAACAATTTCTAAAATTCTTCCTCCCGAACGCTCTGTTTCGGACCATGAGCGACCTTCAACTAAGAGAGGAGAATATAGATTGCTGATGGCCCTGCGGGCCGCCACATCTACCCCAGAAGAGGATCGCCCCTGACTTTATCAGACGATTTCAGGAAGGGAACGACCTTAGCACTTTTCTAGTCACGTGGAAGGTATCCTTCACACACGCACTAATCGTAAATGGCCTCTCGGTATTCCGGATCTTCCACAAACATTTGCACATCTCACACAGAAGGAAACGTCGGGGACCTGTTTGAGGGACTAGGAGTTTTTGAAATATTAAGTTCAAATTGTCTTCACAATAAGTTTCTTATTTGGTGGAACCTTCGATATCAGACCACTGTAGAAAATAGCTGACATTTCGACATATAGGTGAATAACAAAAAAAACATATTCTTATCCTACAAACTCGTTAAGAATATTGCATCTTCGGTGCAGTTGAAGTTAATGTTTTTTTTTGTTTTTTGTTTGTTTTTTGTTTTGGTTTTTGTTTAATATTCAATTTAATTTAGAATATTATTTATTATTAAAATTACAATAAATTAGTTTTTTGAAAAAATCGATGATGTAGAAGAAAGATGAATTTAATTGAGAAACGAGGATCTGCTCACCCAGCAAACTATCTTCGTAAATACTGAGTGGTCATGCGAAGACCTTCCCTACACAGATAAGAAGTGAAAGTAGAAAGAAAGACTCCTCTCGGTTATTTGGCAGTATTGATTCTATCAGATGTGGCTATATCTATAATAATACTTTTCCGTTACATTTTTTAAGCCACTCGAAAGGCTGGTCCAGTCTTCTTCTTCTTTATTTGCGTAGATTCCGCTTACGCGGTTATAGCCAAGTTCACAACAGCGCGCCAGTCGTTCTTCCTTTTTGCTGTTTGGCGCCGATTGGCCGATTCCAATGGAGTGGAGGTCTTCCTCTGCTTTCTCCGGTGGGTACTTCGTCGAGATGACCTAGCCAGCATATCCACTGTCTCTTAGTTCGCTGAATTATTTCAATGTCACCGTATATCTCGTACAGTTTAAGGTTCCATCGACTGCGGTACTTGTATTTGCCAATGCGAAAAGGACCATAAATCTTCCGTAGAAAATTTCTCTCGAAAACTCGAAATGACGACTCATCAGATATTGTCATCGTCCATGCCTCTGCATCATAAAGGATGACAAGGATGATGAGTGAATATGATCTTTGTTCGTCGAGAGAGGACTTTACTTCTCAAATTCCTACTTAGTCGAAAGTAGCAGCCTGTTGACAAGAGTTATTCTCCGTTGGATTTCGAGAGTGACATTGTGGTTGCTGTTAATACTAGTTCCAAGATAGACGAAACTATCTACGACTTCAAAGTATGACTGGCAGCAGTGACGTGCGAACCTAGTCGCCAGTGCGACGACTGTTTAATTAATGACAGGAGATTAACTTCCTTATCCAGTCTGGAGAAAGCAGGGCTAACGGCGCGATTGTTGAGACCAATGGTGGCAATATCATTGGCGTACCCCTGAAGTTGACCACTCTTTTAAAAGATTGTAACTTCTATATTTAAGTCGCACGATAGAAAGTCGCCTTGTCTGAGAGGTAATTTCCGATTCTGACGGAGCTTTTGGTATTGATCAACGTCAGTTTACACAGCCGTATTCGTTTTGCGGGGATACCAAATTCAGAGATAGCTCCTTTTCGTGCTGTACAGAGGAGATTTGAAATCATCGAATAGGTGGTGTGCGTCGATCCTCTTTTCACAGGCCTTTTCCAAGATTTAGTGCATGGTGATTATCTCATACTGATTTACTGTAGACCTTGTAAATATTAAAGTTTCAGTTTAGTTCTTTATCGATATACAAGAGTGGGAAGGAATTTGAACAAGCAGAAAAGTATGTAGTTAATTTGGAAGGTTTTCCTTTTCGTAATATCAATAAACTCATCTTATATCATATAGATAGGTTAGGTTTGAGTTTGCTATATTTAAAAAGCCAAAACTTCTTCTTCTTAATTGGCGAAGACACCGCTTACGCGATTATAGCCGAGTTAACAACAGCGCGCCAGTCGTTTCTTCATTTCACTACGTGGCGCCAATTGGATATTCCAAGCGAAGCCGGGTTCTTCTCCACTTGGTCCTTCCAACGGAGTGGAGCTCTTCCTCTTCCTCTGCTTCCCCCGGCGGGTACTGCGTCGAATACTTTCAGAGATGGAGTGTTTTCGTCCATCCGGACAACATGACCTAGCCAGCGTAGCCGCTGTCTTTTAATCGCTGAACTATGTCGATGTCGTCGTATATCTCGTACAGCTCATCGTTCCATCGAATGCGGTATTAGCCGTGGCCGACGCGCAAAGGACCATAAAACGCAGAACTTTTCTCTCGAAAACTCGCAACGTCGACTCATCCGTTGTTGACATCGTCCAAGACTCTGCACCATATATCAGGACGGGAATTATGAGTGACTTATAGAGTTTGGTTTTTGTTTGTCGAGAGAGGACTTTGCTTCTCAATTGCCTACTCAGTCCGAAGTAGCACCTGTTGGCAAGAGCAATCCTGCGTTGGATTTCTAGGCTGACATTGTTGGTGGTGTTTACGCTGGTTCCAAGATAAACGAAATTATCAACAACTTCAAAGTTATGACTGTCAACAGTGACGTGAGAGCCAAGTCGCGAGTGCGACGACTGTTTGTTTGATGACAGGAGATATTTCGTCTTGCCCTCGTTCACTGCCAGACCCATTTGTTTTGCTTCCTTGTCTAGTCTGGAGAAAGCAGAACTAACGGCGCGGGTGTTAAGGCCGATGATATCAATATCATCGGCATACGCCAGCAGCTGTACACTCTTATAGAAGATGGTACCTTCTCTATTTAGTTCTGCGGCTCGAACTATTCTCTCCAGAAGCAGGTTGAAAAAGTCGCACGATAGGGAATCGCCTCGTTTGGTATCGAACCGCTCGGAGAGGTCCTTCCCGATTCTGACGGAGCTTTTGGTATTGCTCAACGTCAGCTTACACAGCCGTATTAGTTTTGCGGGGATACCAAATTCAGACATCGCGGCATAAAGGCAGCTCCTTTTCGTGCTGTCGAAAGCTGCTTTGAAATCGACGAAGAGGTGGTGTGTGTCGATTCAAAACAGTTTTTTAATAATTATAGCTAATTTATGGCTAATAAGAAAAAAAGCTAACTTCGGTTGCACTGAAGCTTTAGTACTCTACTTCTATAGTGACTTAATCTGAACGGTTTCTTTGAAGGTTGCACCACTTCGTTAGAAAATAAGCCATGCCAAATTTGGTGAAAATCTCTCCTCAAATGAAAAATGTTTCCATACAAGCACTTGATTCCGATCGTTCAAGAAATAACCCACATCAAATTTCTTGACGATTTCTAGGCAGCTGAAAAAAATCATCCATACAAATACTTCATTTCGATTGTTGGCTTTTTATGGCATATGTTAAAGTTGAGTGTAACCTAATGATTATGAAGGTCAATAGGCCCTTTTACAATTGTGTTTAGAATTATTTTGTCGTGCCTTAAACAATTAAAGAAAATTGTAAGTTTCGATAAATAACAAAAGTTATTTTTAACCCACTGTCTGATATGCTTCTCTCTCATGCTTTATAGGCATAGCATTCATAGCATTAAATTTAATGGACGTGATTTTAAATTGCGCTTTGCATATAATGAATGCCAATCTTAATTTATTCAATTGTGCAGAAAATAGTTATACAAATGTTTAACGTCCGAAATCGCTTAACGTTCGGAACATTTGCAAACCAAATACACGCCGCGCGCTTCCCCTCAAAATACTCGCGGACGCGGTAGATAGTTGCAAGCGGAACCGCTATGCGCTTTGCCAAGCCGTAATAAATACCTCTATGATATGGTCATTGTAATGTTTGTTTTTGCTGTTGCTGCCGCCGAAAGAGCCACAGTTTCCACAATTTTCACATTGGCCAACGCCACCTAATATTGAGGTATCCATACATATGTATTTACATATGTACCTTTGGGTATGCAGATATATAATTAGCTTTTTTCATATTTGCAAAACTCCGATGTGTTACTGAGTGGTAGTGTGGTGGCTGTGTGTCCATCGCCGTTTGGCTGCAGTTGGCACAACAATTAGTGCAACACCGAAGTGCAGCAGCTCATAAAAAGTAGTTAATTGCATTTTTATGCAAATCGCAAACATTAAAATAATTACAGTTGTTGACTCGTGTTTCAAGCTGATTTCAAAAAAAAAACAACAAAAAATATGCGAATAAGCGAAAATGCAAATACAATTCGATGGCGGAGAAAGGTTTAAAGTCAAAAAAATTGTCTACCGCGCAGCCGTAAAAAGTTTGAAATGCATTTATTGAGGAGGAAACGTGCGACCAGCGGCCTACGCGGCACAGTTAAAGCTGCTGCCGGCGTTCTTCCCCGCTCACCGGTCATCGCATCGACTCAAAAAGCGTCGTTGGACGCTCAAATGTGCGTTCATTTTGCTGACTCTTGATAACGGTCTGCCATGCATACCAATTCACACACATACATACATACAATTGCGTTTGTGTAGGCACTCAACCTCCTTGGCTGCCGTCAAATATGTTGTTGTCACAAGCGTGTCGAGTGCGCCAGTGTTTACGTGGATCCGGATATAATTTACTTTGCAACAGATTTAATGTCTTGTAAAAATGCGCGATTAGCAGCCGGTGGCACACAAACGCAGCAACACAAGTTGCCACATATGTACGTACACACATGTTAATGGCGGAAAAGCCATGGGAGCAGTCGTCAACAACAAGACGATGAAGTTGTTGTGCTTGTATGTAGTACATAAATCGGCAACAATGCGTTTTACATTTTATTGACTGCTTGTTGGCTGGCGTTCGCTAATTGCCGCTTGTACGCCTAATTTAACAAGGCATAAGAAAATAAATAAATTTAATTGTAGAAATATTTGTGTACGAGAAGTGAACTCGCATGCAAACATCTTTCTAATTTTTTCGCCACATCCAAGGTCGCCGAGAGAAAAGCGCGAAAGCAGTGGTAAAAAGATGTGGGACCGCTCTCCAAAGGAATGTTTCTAATACTTTGCAAATTTAATTAAATATACATATTTACAGACACTTCTTCAATGTTTTTGATGAATAAATCAAATACGTAGTAGTGTTTTATATTCTCATCGCATCTATATAAAGGGTGATTCATTTGAAGGTTTCCTACTTTTAAAAGAAAAAAACTACGAAACTTCAAATTTAATGGGGAATGTTTATTATCATTAAAAAGAACATTGTTTGACATTTATTTTTTGAAGATCATCTCTTTTAAATGTTGGCCGCGGCTACATCTCTGATGTTCCATCTGTCTTGTCAAATTTTTGATGACTCGTTGCAACTGATGTTTTGCTTGTTTGGGATTGTCCGCATAGTTTCGACTTTACATATCGCCACAGGAAAAAGTCTAAAGGTGTTATATCACACAATTCTGATGGTCAATTGACCGGTCCAAAACGTGAAACTATCTGCTTACCGAAGTGAGTCGTCATGTTGAAACCAAATCGCGCCAAGATCACGAGCTTCATTTTCAGGCATCATATAAGTAGTCGATTATAAAGGTGCGATAACGATTGCCATTGATGGTTACGTTCTCACCGGCATCATTTTTGAAAAAATATAAACCGATGGTTCCACCGATTTACAAATCAAACCAAATTGTTGTTTTTTCTAGATCAAATGGCAGCTTTTGAAGCTCTTCAGGTTGCTCTTCGCCCCAAATGCGGCAATTTTACTTGGTTACATACCCAGTTAGCCAGAAATGGGCTTCATCGCTGAACAAAATTTGTCTTGCAAACGTCGAATTTTCTTGGAACTTTTCAAGAGCCCATAGAGCGAGGTCATGTCGCTTAGGAAGGTCGAGCGACTTCAGTTGTTGCACAAGCTGTATTTTTCTATTTAAAATCTCGATATAAATTGCGCGAAGTCGTTCCATTCATCAGTCCGAGTTGCTGCGAACGGCGTCGAGTCGACCATCCACGGTCTTCGTGTGCACCCTCAGGTACGGCTGCTCAATTTTCTTCACTGCGCAGTGAACGTGGTCTATTCGGTCGAATATTATCCAGTAATGAATACTGGGTTTCAAGATGGGTGATGGTGTTGCGAATAGTACAATCAGAATGCCGACTATGGTGGCCATATGTTGAGCGAAGCAAGTGAAACACATTCTTTTTGTAAAATGCTCCCATCTTCAGTTATTTGGAACTCAGAAGTGAGCCTTTTTAACTTTCGCAGCAGCAAATGCGGCAATAATAGTCTGGAAATCCAACTTTTTGGATAATTCTGCCTGTAGGCACAATGTAGCTAGTTCTGCCTGTAAATATGTGAGAAAAGTGTCATAGAAAAGATTATCCGCAAAGTTTCGAAACATTGAACAACGCCTAAAAATTAGTATTTAAAACCAAAATTGAAACAAGTAAGGAAGGGCTAAGTTCGGGTGTCGCCGAACATTTTATACTCTCGCATGATAAAGTGATAATCGAGATTTCATTATCCGTCATTTACATATTTTTCAAATACCTTATTTGTGTAAAGTTTTATTCATCTATCATCATTGGTTCCTAATGTACTTATATACTAGTATTATACAGAGAAGGCATCAGATGGAATTCAAAATAGCGTTATATTGGAAGAAGGCGTGGTTGTGAACCGATTTCACCCATATTTCGTACATGTCATCAGGGTGTTAAGAAAATATTACTCACCCAATTTCATTGAAATCGGTGGAGTAGTTCCTGAGATATGGTTTTTGGTCCATAAATGGGCGACGCCACGCCCATTTTCAACGTTTGAAAAAAGCCTGGGTGCAGCTTCCTTCTGCCATTTCTTCCGTAAAATTTAGTGTTTCTGACGTTTTTTGTTAGTCGGTTAACGCACTTTTAGTGATTTTCAACATAACCTTTGTATGGGAGGTGGGCGTGGTTATTATCCGATTTCTTCTATTTTTAAACTGTATATGGAAATGCCTGAAGAAAACGACTCTGTAGAGTTTGGTTGACATAGCTATAGTAGTTTCCGAGATATGTACAAAAAACTTAGAAGGGGTGGGGCCACGCCCACTTTTCCAAAAAAATTACGTCAAAATATGCCCCTCCCTAATGCAATCCCTTGTGCCAAATTTCACTTTAATATCTTTATTTGTGGCTTAGTTATGACACTTTATAGGTTTTCGGTTTCCGCCATTTTGTGGGCGTGGCAGTTACCTGATTTTGCCCATCTTCGAAATCAACCTTCTTATGTAGCCAAGAAATACGTGTACCAAGTTTCATCATGATATCTCAATTTTTACTCAAGTTACAGCTTGCACGGACGGACGGACGGACAGACAGACAGACATCCGGATTTCAACTCTACTCATCACCCTGATCACTTCGGTATATATAACCCTATATCTGACTCTTTTAGTTTTAGGACTTACAAACAACCGTTATGTGAACAAAACTATAATACTCTCCTTAGCAACTTTGTTGCGAGAGTACAAAAACAGAATCCATAAAATCCTTTACAGCTGAACTTTTTAAAGCGTAAAAGGATAAAAAAACTTTCGTTCTGATATTGGGCAGTCCGATTTTGGTGGCTGTTTTGGGTATGAAACGCGTTCTTGCTCGAATCAACCATATAAAGCTGATTTTTGGTTTTAAAACGGACCGTAAATAGGTCTCTTTGGACATGCTTGATCGTGCGAATACCAATCCCACATTCATGGTGAGCAAACAAGTCAACAATATTCGGAATGAAGGGAAAAAAACTAGCCAAAACCAATTAAAAAACCACGCCGAAACCGCTCAAAAATCAAGGTGATGCTCATTGCTTTTTCGATGTTCATGGTTTGGTGCATCATGAATTTGTTCTGGAGGAACAGACGGGCAATAAAAAGTTCTATTTGGCCGTAATGAGGTATTTGTGTGGGAGCATCCGTCGTTAAAGTCCGGAATTGTGGAAGAACAATTCATGGATTATACACGATGACAATGCACTGCTTATAAAAAAACTATTTTCATATTTATTCAATTTTGAAATATTGTTTATATTTAAGCTGTCATACATCGAAAGAGAGATCCCAAAAGTTTAATTATGACTTGCGATCATGCTTAATGTATAGTTGCACCGGAACTCTCCTCATTTCTTTCTGAAGTAGCTGGTAATTTTGTTTTCAAATAATATGCAAAGAGAATTGAAATATTATTTCAGTGTTTACAAAAACCTTGAATTTTAGTTTCAAATTTCAATACACAGCATATTACCCCAAAAGTATTCAAATTTTTCCAATACTTTATCGGTTCCCTACTTATCTAACTTCCATTTATACTGCTCCGGCAAAAACACTTTCATCTTCATCATTGCTCACTTGTTTATCTAATTGTTATTATTCTTACTCCATCTAGCGTTATATCTTTGCCATTGTTCCCTAAATGCTTTTCCTAAAGAGTTTTTCGTGCTTGTCATTTGGAATTTCATTTAAATATTTCAACAACTTCACTGCCTAATGAAACGCAAGCTGTTGTACAAATGTTGTTATGCAAATTTTCTTAAAAGTAAATTTCTTCAAATATGCAACTACAACGAATGCCTGCCTGCTGCACATACATAGATGCCGACATAGACAATTATAGTCTTATTCAACTCTTTTTCTCTTCGGGCTTGAATTTCAGTCGATTGCCTACAGGCCTTGCTGCTTGAAATGTTGAAATGAACTTGAGTTCACAGCACAGCTCAGTTCGGCTCCGGCTGCCTCAGCGTCGGCAGTTTGGTTGACAAAATTCTGCAGCAATTAAATGCAAAATTATTCACTTCGCCTGCTGTTTGCCAACTGAAAGCTAACCCATTTCTATATTCTGATAGATACATAAATGTATGTATGTACAAGCGCATGTATTTATTTACTAAGTTGTAGATCTTCAATTCATTAAGTTTATTCACATTTAATAAAGCAAATAAACGATTGATGTTTGTGAAATTGAATTATTTTTGTGGATTCTAATTTTTTTTGGTTTTTGTTTCAGAGTACGCCTTACACTTTGAAGGATGGCAGTTGTAACGGTAGTGAGGTGACAACTTGGACTTCGACGGGGTTGCCACCTTCAACCGGTTACTATACGTACGATCCAACATTCGGTGCGTATGGGTAAGTGCAAGAGATAACAGTAAACTGTAAATAATAATAAAACAGACAAAATAACTAAATTTGAGTGGAACCAGTTAAGTTCGGTTTCTCGAGATGAGGTGATATAAGGCATAGTATGTTTCCCGTAACTTCTGTTCAAATTAATAATAAAGGAGAGAAAATAATAATATAAGACCACGGAGACTTCAAATTTAATGGGGAATGTTTATTACCATTCGAATGATCATTCTTTGGCATTCATTTTTTAGGACTATCTCTTTTTCAATTATGGCCGCGGCTACGTTTCAGATGGTCCATCTGTTGAGTTCATTTTGACTGGTAAATGGCGAATGACACCCATGATGGCTGGCTTCAAGGCCTGAATCGAAGGGAGATGGTCCGCATAAATTTCAGATTTTACGTATCCCTTTAGGAAAAAGTCTAATGGTGCGATATTACACGATCTTGATGGCCAATCGACCGGCGCAAAGTTGAAATTATCTTCTCACCGAAGTGTTCTCTCAATAAATCCATTGATTGATGCGATGTGTGCGAAGTGGCGCCATCTTGTTGAAACCAAAGATCGTGAGCTTCAATTTCAGTTATCAAGCTCACCGGCAACATTTTTGAAGAAATATGGATCGCTAATTCCTCCTGCACCGGATCTTCTTGGAAGCACATAGAGCGAAGTGATGTCGCTTGGTCGAGTGGTTTCAGTTCTTGCTTAAACTGCTTTAATATGCTTTTCATTTAAGATCTCGACGTAAAAGTCAAAGTCTATGTCGTTCCATACGTCAGTCCGAGTTGCTGCGAACGGCGCCGATTTGGCTCTACGCGGTCTTCGTGTACACTCTCAACTACGGCTGCTATATTTTCTTTACGGCGTGCTGAAGGTGGTCTATTCGATCGAATATTATCCAATAATGAATGCTGAGTCTCCAGATGGCCGATAATGTTGGTATTCTATTTGAACTGGGCGTGGTTGTGTGCCAATTTCGTCAATTTCAGAGCAGTGGAAAATGGATTCCCTAGAGGGCTTACATTATGGTTTTCGGAAGATGCTTCCGTCTTTCTAGATAAGCCCGCCCAAGTCATTCCCCATCATTAGGAGAAGGTCCAACCTACTTTCTCGCACCTACTTTGTGCGTTATCTAGTTCGTTTTCCATATTTGTTGGGTCCCCACCAAAAGCCTTTGTCCACCGTACAGAAAAGTAGTCTCCTTTCATGGTCGCAATGTTGTCTTAATAACGAGACCTAGTAAAGAATTGATGCAAGCCCTTATGAGGCAGTGCCTTCAGTGTAGACAGTCGTGAAGAGGGAGTCACCTCAACTTTGAACTAACACATTAAATAAGTGCTGAAGAGAGGGGAACATTTTCTGTGGCCTGCCAAGATTTTAGGGCGGAGACAGCCTTTTAACAATTTCTGTAGAGTGTCATCCCCAAATACTGAGATATCAGAATAACTCAAACACCAGCCCAGCTTTCAAGCAAATCCAAATAAGACATCCTAAGCGCGATCTGTGTTAGTGAGGGGATCCATGGCTCGTAGGAATCCTTCAAGGCCATCGTGGCTGCAAGTCATTTAGCATTACTCAGGCTGCAGCATGCGGAGACGAACCAATCTTTGCAGTCCTCTGACTATAACCAGAGAAGGAGAGGCTAACCGCACTTTTAGAAAAATCTTCATAACAGCCGTACATGCTACACTGGCTCTATACTGCGTTTATTGTATAAAGAAATTTAGTAGATCTTAAGCGATATACATACTTACGATCAAATTTGACTCGAACTATCACGAACGGACATACCAATGATGGTATAAGTACTAATCTAGGCATTTTTACAGATTCGATTCGATTTGCGTATGGAGAACCAGTTCGCATCATATTTGATCTTGGGTCTATGCTGTTGTAGTACCATAACTAAACCTTTGGTAGCAATTGCATGCATACAATTTCACTATTTGCCTAGAGTGAGACCTGAGATTTCCTCTCCACTGGCTGAATTAAAGTTCAACTTATTTTTTACCTTCGCGCTCCTTCAAAGCAAATTCAGTGTAAATTAACAGCAAATAAATCTTCGACAAATTCCACAAATAACCGTGACTACCTGAAATCTGCGTTAAGCCCTTATTTGATATCTATCTAAATAGAATTGAAGTAAAAATCTTCACAACAATCTTGACGAAGTTTTTGCGAAGCATGCGTACTTCTCGTACTTCTTCCCTTTCGTTCATCATGAGCGAAGAACAGAATGTTAAATTAATTTCTAATCTCCACAATATATAGTGTGAATCGAACTTTGAACCGCGCACAAACGCGCATACCTATGCAAACCCCCACACTACCAGCAGACGATACAAGTCCGTCGCTCATAAAAGCCAACAAGTACAAGCATTGTAATGTTTTTTACAGCTTGCTTGTCTACACATCAATACATAATACATACATTTTATTCGCTATGGGTGTGTGTGAGTGTGTATGGTGTGTGCGCAGAGAAAGTTCTTAAATTGCTGGCAAAATTCCGAACTTGTGAACTCGCCGCAATAAAAAGCGAAAATCGAGACGTGAGATAATTCCATCTGGGCCAAGCGCGCCAACTCATCCCACAGCGCATAAAAGCTGCCAAGTTTCCAGCAGCCGTGCCACACCGCTTCCGGTTACTTTAAAAACGCCTGCTGTGATGCGCTATGCTATGCGCTGCGGCAGCTGCAAGCTGAATAGTTTCCCCACACGATGAGCCGAGCGTCGTGGCGTATGATGAACTTATAGTGGCACACACACACCCACTCGCCTGCCTTGGTTGGCTGCTTGCATGACTTTCGGGTTTTGTTGTTTATTTGTTGCGTTGTAATTTTGGCAGGCGGGCGCACTTAAAAATGCGTGCGGCAACTGGCTGCCTCTTACGCCGCGCTGCCCTTCGATGCTTTAGACCGAAAAGTCAGCACACATGCGGCGTCTAAAGCGAAGCAATTGAAACTTTGCCAGACGCAGCCGGCGAGCGAGCGATTGGCAGCCAACAAAAGCCAAGAAAGCAAAAGTGGCCAGCTTGCGAAGTTTGCCGAGCAACGACAGCAGACACGAAAACGCGTTTGGCTTTGCAAAGTCAGTATGCGAGTCACAAGTGGCGCGGCCCATTGTGTGCTGCCCTGAGACAATGAAATGTATGAGTGGTGAGCGCACGCACAGCCGGTTGAACTGAAAAGTTTAAAGTTTTTTTCGCTCCGTCGCCGGAGGGTATTGTGCCTTAAATTGCCATTTTTTATTTCGTTAAATTCGTTTTAGATTGTACTAAAAAGCTTATTTTAGAAGTTAGTTGTGAAAATTGTGACTTTTGTTTTAAATTCAGTTTGTAAATTATATTTTAAAGTTATTGCTTTTCAAATAAGAGACATTTTATAATACAGGATTTGAGAAACTAAAATTAATTAAGTACTTCACAGAATTTCACATCCTCAGAAAAAGCTATTTATAGTTAGTTGAAGAGCTGCTATAGGAAAAGTGTTTAGGCCAAGTGACGAAATCTTTATACCTAACATATTTTAAAGTTATGTGAACCTTCTTTATGTTAAATCATAATTTCTAGACGATTAGTTTTCTGACTATTTTAAAATATAATTTTCTTCAAAGTGAAGTTTAGAAATATTTTTATTTTGGGATTTGTCCTATCACGTCACTTTTTCTGGTGACAACAAACCACATATTTTCTTGAAAAGTACGAACATCCTTCTAGATAAATTAAATTAATTAAATTATTTTTCCTTTATATTTGGCTTCAGGGAGGTCTTTTTTCTTCTGTATTGGCGTAGACACTATGCGATTACAGCCGAATTTCCAACAGTGCGCCAGTCGTTCTTCCTTTTCGCTGTTTGTCACCAATTGCAGAGTTCAAGTATAGCTGCTCCTTCTCCACCTGATTTTTACCAGCTGGACAGCAGCACCTTCCCAATTAAGGAATAGGACATTCTCTTCAAAAAGTAATCCTTAATGCGTTTGCGGTGATGGTCATCAAAAGGGAGGTCTCTCATCCGAAGCATCATTTCATCCTTTAATTGGGAGCGTTTTTTAAGTGGCCGGTTCCAAACCCAGGGGAGGGATGTTTTGCGTTCTCACTTTAGCTCGCCTTCAAACGGAAGTTTTTTGATACCCACATGTTGCTTGGTATAACTTTTCTCACTTGCGTGAAGTTCTACACATGGCTGGAAAGGACTCCGTCTTCTTAAGTCTTCATTAATCATCTGGCCCTCCATTTCCCTTTGTAGCGCTACTCCATTAAGGAAATGTTCAATGGAACCTATCGCCTTGTTCGTCACTCAAATTTGCCGGAAAGAAATCCAGAGGGTGTCTAGTAAATGTAGTTTTCGGGCTTATGGTTACTTAGAAAATTTGGACAACCTTCACAAAACATTTCTATTTAAATTACCGGGTAGTATGTTTAGAATTACAAAATCAATGTTATTTATCGAAATTTTTCAAACGAAGGGACATGCCTAATATATGTACATTTAGTGAATTTTTATTAGTTTGTTAATATTAAAATTATACGCAATAGTTACATAAACAAAGAATAAGAAAAAATCATCCATGAGAAATTAAGATAGTATTTATAAAGGTATATGTTGAGTTTGTTGCATTTTAGTATTGGATCTAAACTATATACGTATATACGTATGTACATGAGTTTCTTTCTTCAAAATTTAAACTGTTCTAATGTGAACCATATTCCAGTGATAAAGTTATACATTGACCGAAAGAAATAGTAGTCAGAAGGGTCAAAATCTGTACAATATCGCTTTTAAGTGAAAACTTTCCAGCCGCTATTTTCTTCTTATAACATGAGGCATAGAGTTGTCATGATAGGCAATTTTTATCTGGAGTTTAATAGCGTATTCCGGATATTTTTCGGTAATTCCTTGCTTCAATTTGTTGAATTGTTGCCGGTAGCGTTTTCTATTAATAGATTTTTTAGCCTTTATAAGCTCATAATACAGCATATCCTTCTAATCCCACCAAATACAGAGCATTCCCTTAATGCCATGCATATTCACATATAAGTTTTGGGTTTTAAGATTTTCGTAATGTATCCAGTTTCGTGCAAAATCATGCTTCAACATCTCTTGACTTCAGTTCATATGCCACCCAATTCCCTTGGCTGCATCCGGCAACTTAAAAAGGTTTGCCCGAGTGGCTCCCAAAGATTCTAGGAGCTCTTTTTATGTTTGGTAACAATTTTCAATGGCTGATGCTTCTGTCCCAGTTTGATTGGCATATACAAAGTGACAAACAAGTACCCGGAAATTGTAAAGAAAACGCAAAATATTAAATTAATCATCAATATTTATTTTGTCGCCTTCGAAGTAATCCCCACTAGATGTAATACACTAACGCCAACGATTTTTCCAGTCCTCGAAACACTTTCCATAAGCACTTTTTGGAATGGCCTTCTCCTTCTTTAGCGAATTTTGTTTTATATCTTCGATTGACTGAAAACAGGTTCCACAGAGCAGCAATTTCAGTTTGGGCAACAAGAAAAAATCACACGGAGCCAAATCTGGTGAATAATATGGTTGATCGAAGATATTCATTGGGTTTTGGCTTTAAATTCGGTCACAATTGTGGCTCCATGAATTGTTCCTCCACAATTCCGGCCGTTTACGACGGAAGTTTTTACATAAACCCCTCTCACGCAAACGCCTCAATATGGCCAATAAGTACTCCTTTTCGACCACAGTCCCTCTAGAACGAATTCATGATACACCAAACCACGATTATTGAAAAAACAATGAGCAGCGCCTTAATTTCTGAGTGGCTTTGACGTGGTTTTTTGGTTTCGACCCTTTTTTTCCTTTATTCCGATGATTGTTGACTTCTTTGCATGTAAAACTCATAAACAAAAGTCTTATTGACAGTTAAATACTCTCCATGTTTAAAGAGACCTGCTTACGGTCATATCATCAGCCTTATCGTGACGAGTCGAGCAAGAACGCGTTTCATACCGGTCTCACGAGAGATGTCGGGCTCTCATGCCATTTCTCTAGCACTTGCCTGACGATTTAAGCACCAACTCTTGCACATTTTTAATATTTTCATCGGATGAAGAGGTCGAAGGTCGTCCATAACAAGGCATGACTTCAGCGGTCTCTCAATCGTCTTTAAAGACTTTGTACCACTCGTACAATTCTATTTTTGATAAAAATGAATAACCGTAAGCATTTTCCACTATCGAGGTGTACAGACTTAAGCAGCTGCTGCAAACAAACTGGTTGACAGATCGCGCTCATATTTGGCATAGTAATTAGAAGAGTCTTAACAACTTCGCAAAATACATTTTTTTGAAAAATCATTTAGCTGGGAATTAAAACTACAATTTCCGGCTGCATTTTTGCCAGAATTTATTGCATAAATTGATTTTATACTATTAGTTTTCTTATTTCGAGTATTTTTTACGTTTTTAAGCAATTTATATAACCTAAACGACTTCTTATCCGATACGAGTATCTCTTGAGATCAGTTCTTTCTACTTCTTCCACGAAAGCTTTTGAAAAAATCATATTCTATGAGCACTTACATTAAATTTTTGGAATTATATTAAAAGTGTATATAAATATTTATTAAAAGCAACTATAAACCATGAATTTGCCTTTTGATATTATTTACTGGAATATCAGATATTTGTCCAAAATCGTTTATAACTGCTCGGTACCGAACTAAAGGAACAAAATAAATAAATATGCAAAATATTTGAATCAAAAGAAAAGTTCTGAAAAACAAACAAGTATTTTGTGCAGTTCGAATATAGTTTTACTTAAGGCTATTGAATTGCATTTAAGCCTGTAAAGGCTACGCATTACTAGCCAATATGCAAACCGAACGCATTAAATTCGACATCAAAGCACATAAACGGATTTAACTTAGAGCGATGCGTGGTGAAAGAAATGCGTGAATTTAAAACAGAAAATAGCATACACACATACATACATATGTACATGCGCTTAAGCGGCGACTATGAATAGCGTACAGTTTAATTGAAACACTTTTTCACAATTAAAGAATTGCAGTGCATAAAAAAGTAGATGAAATGACAGACAGACAACAGCGGAGCACTATATTAACGCAACGGATTAAATGGTGAATGGTGAGGTGAAAAAAATTACAAAAATCGATATATGCAAATGCGGGCAGGCATTGTTGTTAACATTTAAATAAAAACCAACTGCACTACTTACAACAACAACAATAGCAACAAATTGTAATGTGATGCAACTGATGTCGGCGAACGACGTTGGAGTGGGCTGAATAAAGGCTTCGTGCAAGACGTAACGGGAGCGCTCGTGCAAACGCAAAAAAGCCGAATGCAAAAGTATTTCAGAAAAAAACTGCGCGACAGCCGATTAAGTAAAGCCGCCAATGGTAGCAATAACAATTGCAACAAACAATTTAAATGACAATAATAGTTAACCGGTGTGTAAGTATGTATGTGTGTGGCAGAGCAACAACAATAGTAACAGCAAGAACAAACACACAGGATGACACCGAATGAGCCGACAACAATATCAACAGTATCCTGTTGTCAAGCGCTTGTCCTCTGCGCTTTACTACGGCGCCGCACACTTATTTACGCACACACATACACGCATATTTACATATAGTTTTATATGTGTACAGTTTGGTGTATACATATGTAAATTACAAATGAGTGTTTACATGCGCCTGTGCGTCCATAAAGCCCCAGCCGCATGACAGACTGACACTTTAACAAATCCCAACAACAACAAACACGGCTGCGGGTGAAATCCATTTTGTGTTAAAGTACAGTTACAAACGCAAAGATGGAGAAGTAGTGCTGTGGGGTGTTGTTGCCGTTACCTTTGTATGTCTGCATGCAGAGTTCCATTGTGTGCCATGGGGCAGTTTGGCAAATTTTGTTGGTTTGTCTATGCGTCGGTGTGATGAGTACAAATCAAAATGGCCGCCCGCAATGCAATGCCAGTGCTTTTATGAACCGTAATGCATTGCGCTACACAAACGCTTTATTTATTTCATACATTCAGACATGAACAATTGGGTAAAATCGTTCACTTTAGCTTTTCAGTGTGTGACATATTTGGAGCACGTGATATAATTTAGCAAATATCAACTAAACAAAAAACAGTATTAATTTAGACGCTTAAATTAAGTCTAAATGTTTTCGGTGCATCAAACCAGTTTCCTTCGGTGGTGAGTATATCTCGAGTGAGTAATTGAGTTCCAGTTTGTGCAGCATAAATTGAGTGCTAAAGTTATATGATGGTGAGGAAGATCAACACACTCGCTATATGCGCTATATACAAAACATACATATAAAAGGGCTCAAGTTAAATTAGCAATATTTTGAGCATGTTTGATAATTTTATGCGAGACTTGGTGTAATACTTCCTTACCATAACATAGCAACCGCGTTTAAGTAGACAGACATAACAAAAACAAAATCACCTTTACTGTGAACCGAAATTAGTCAACTTTTACATATAACAATATACAATTACTATTTTGCTCGTTTCATTTGTCGTTTGCGTATTAAACTATTTTCAAATTTTGTCAACTAACCACAAATGAGTAAAAATAAGGTAAATAAGCCATTAGTTTGTCATCCTAAAATTCAGTAATTCGTGGATTAATTCATTTGATATTATAAAATAGAATTTCAATTCGTTTGCATTTTCATTTTTTTTTGGAATTTCGATATAATTTTTACACACATTCTTTATACACCATGTACAGCGTTTTCACCTTTGTCAAGGGAAAATCATTTTTAATGCAATTGACGTAATGCTTTCGACTCCGGCTCACCTTTGACACAATATTTGGCCGATTCATTGTCTGTTTCCGGGTCGTAACCGCAGGTCCAAGACTCATCGCCAGTAAATATACGTTTCATTGCATCCCGGTAGTCGGAAAGCATTGTCATTGTTTGATAGATGTTAAAGTGACGATGTTTTTCGCAAAAATTGAGGTTTCGGTTCCAATCGTGCTTTCCCTTTTGTTAAACCTCAATAATCTTTCAAAATGGTTTTCACTGATCCATCCGATATTCCAATGATGCCAGTAAGATCTTTGATTGTTAAACGCAGATTCCCAAGGTCTCGACCGTATTTGAATAATTTGTACTAATCAAAAAAAAAAAAATGCTCGTTACAAGAAATTTTCTCTGAAGGCTTTTTCCAACATTCCGAACCTTTCGGCACCAGAAATTCGGTTCCGTACACAAAATTGAATGGAATTTCTTTCTTGAATAGGTATTTTAGAAACAAGGACGTAGCCAGGTAGGTGCAGGGGTGGGCAGCTCATTGAAGAAAAAATCATCAGTAAATTTTCAGAAAATTGCATAAAAATTTGTAAGATAAAAACAAAAAACAAATTTGAAATTAATAGCTGGCCCCCCTATTTCAGATCCTGGCTACGTCCTTGTTTAGAAAAACAAGGGAATACAAAACACTAATGAATATTTTGATGTGACATTTGGGACAGATGAGAAGTATTTCGACGAATGAGTTGTCGCGCGAAATTTAAATTGAAAAGTCTCACTATTTTTTGCTCACAGTAATTTTTTATTTTATTTTGTATTTTTTTTTTGTTATAAAAAATGAAATATTTTAAAGGAAATTTTTATTATACAAACATACACTATTAACAAAGAAATTCTGAAATTTTCAAAAGCAAATATTTTAAACTCGGTCAGTGCGACGCCAATTTCGGTGACCTCTGGTCGAAGGAAAAAAAAAACAAAAAAAAAATTGGATTTTTGGCGGACATGTTTACAAAAAAAATAAAAATTTCAATGAAAATGTTGCGACATTTTTTTTAAATCGTTAATTAATCGACAAAAAGTAATCCTTCATCGAAGTATTTAAGAATGTTATCTGAAATACCTGTGTATAATTTCATAAAAATCGGTTGAATAGTTCTCGAAAAGTCTTGCCAACCGTCTTCAGAAACACAGTTTCGTGAAAAACGCGTTTAAAGACGGCTCACTTAGCCTAGTTAGTCTCGAGCGCACAAGTTCTAAAGGCTGTATCTTCGAAACTATTACTTGGATGAAATTGAAAATTTAGGACAATGTTTTTAGGATACACTGTAAATTTTTGACGATAGGCGTAAACATATTTCGAGTTACATGCAATCTCTGATCCCGCTAAAAAAACATCCGCCACTGCTGCAATGGAAACCTATACAGGAGGTCTTGTCCGTTGATGATGTAAGACAAGTAAATGTTCACTGTTTTTTGGCTTGAAAAATCAACCATTTTTGGATCAAAAAAGTGCTAGGTCGTTGTAAAGGTATAACGTTGTGAAATGTGAAAATAATCGATTTTTTGTCTTTTACTAAAAAATACCAACCTTCTAATACGAAACGGGTATCCTCTCATATTGCTTCCGATTCTTTTGTAAACCGTAGTTAGCGTCATTTTACTATGGAATATAGTATGTAAACAGCTGTGTACATATGTGTATAATTATTTACATGTGTAAACTTTCCACGGCAAACAGCCTGTAACAAACTTCACGTTGAGCCTCATGCCTCCTCCATACTCAGTGCAAATTGTGGCAACTGTCTATGCATTGTTGATCTACTCAACGGCTCATCCCGTTGTCTGTTTTACCGTCTGCTATGCCTGCCTGCGTACATGCAGCTAGTGGCAGCCGGATTTCAGCCGAGCTGAGTGGAGTTGAGTGAAGAGTGTACTGGAGCCTCGGCACCACAATGTGCCGGCGGTTTGTCGTGGCGGCTTGTCCCGGCTGTCAAGACGAGCTGATGTGTGTTGCAACGTTGCGATGATTGTGGATTTGTTCACAGAAGCTGTGCTGAGAACGAAATCTGCCAACGTGCACCGCACACCATCAACACCCAGACAAAGCTCACGCGCTTGTGACAGTCTTTTGTATGGGCTTGTATATACGAAAATTACTTACCAACATAATAAATGCAGCGCATATAGGAAGGACACTCTGGCATACTGCAAGCGATTCCAGGAATAAAAGGATGTAACACACCTACATATATGCAAATTGAATTTGGGGATTATGAAGGGTATATGTGTGTGAGTGCGCCAATGCCAGTCCGTGGCGGTCTAACAACATAAGGCGATACATAATGTGCATGCAACAACGATGGCGGCGAGTTGCTCACATTGCTTGCACAATTCTTGCCTGCCGGTGTCGTAATCCTTGTTGGTTGTCCTTGTTGTTGGTGTTGGTAGCGCCTGTCGGCTTTGTTTTAAATTTGATGTTGGAGATACGTGATATGTGATGTAACTACATGTGGTAAATGTTGCTCACATATCCATACAAAGTAGTTGTTATTGCTGCTATTGTTGTTGTTGTAGTCATCTAAATTTTCTTGCCGTTGGTCAACTGTTGTGTGTTTCTATTATTGTTGTGTTTGCGTCTAAGCATGTGTTTTTATTCGTAGTTTTATGTTGTTGTTGTTGCATAGTATTGCTATTGCTGCGTCGTTGTTGTTGTGGTTTTGGTACAAAAGCCGTCGACGACACCAGTATAGCTATGCTACTCAACATTCTCAAATACAACATCAATCTTTGGTTAGACTGTACCTACTGAGCCAGTGCCACCAAAGTGTTCAGCTACAATAGTAACAACAAAACAACAAAGGAATATACATATGACGATTGTTGTTACTTCAAAAATATATGAGCTGATGTCGATACTCTATAAACTATTTTATTTATGAACAATTTTTTCCAAGCCTTCGAAATTTTTAATATTTTTCTGGATACTAGGTTGGACTAAGCAGCTACTTGCTCGACTCAGATTCTGTAGAAGTTTGTAGAACTTATGTCCGGTGTCCTCGCGTGACACTAATCGCTACTTTTCAGACAACATTTATATCTCTAAAGTCTGACCCCGTCGCAGCTGCCTCTTGCCCAGGTTGTCTTTTAGATAATTTTCATGAAAAAACATAATTTGCTTCCACTTGAAAGCGCTACAACAACGACAGCAAATAGAAAGGCTTCGAGTAACGGTAATCCGAAGATATTTAGAAATTCTTTTGGAGAATAGTCTCAACCAAAGTTCAAGTATATTGGAGCAGATTGGTTCATACGTGTACACATGATTTTTTCTGGCACATGGCAATCAGGGTCATCTAACGAAAAATTTTTTAGATATACTTTCCACTATGTATGATATTTTTTTATCACCTTGAAAACAGGTCGATTCGTATTTCTTTTATTCATTTCGAAAACTTTTTAGGCTACTTAATTGTGCAAGCTCAAATATTGTTAGATTCTAAATTACATTTTTATATCAGTCATTATAGAAATAAAAAGGTCTTAGAAATGAATTTCAGTGAATTAAATATTCATACTGAGAAGATTGGTTTGACTTGGATGTATAAGAAATGCCGAATTCTTTTCTCTTCTAAAAATTTATAAGAAGAGTTCGCTTAGTTTCCATTTGATTCTTAATTGGACAACAGATTATGGTATCAATTTAAAATGTCTACACTAAATTGTGATTAAAAAGCATCTGGACATTGTAATTATTTACTTAACAATCAAAATTTTGAAGAAGTGGGCGTAGACCCGCCTTCTAATTGGCTTAATGTACATATCTCTCAAAACGTTCAAGCCAAAATAACCAAATTAGTCCATTATAAATCCTATGAAAACCCCTAGCGACAGCGTAAAAATGAACGAAATGGGTTCATAAGCCCGCTTACTCTCCATATAACGGTACTGTTACAAACTAGCAAAATCGCTATAGTTCAATAACTAAAAACTTAAGAGATATAAAATTATACCACCGATTAATACAGCTTTAAAAGAGTCGTGGTCAAACTTAGGCCATGGGCTTGGCAGCGCTCTCTTTCACGTCAAAACACATACCTCAGGACCTACCAGACCGATATCAACCAAATTCAGCGCATGACATTATTTTAATGTTCCCATGTCACGATGTGAGAATGGTTGAAATCGGACTACAACCGCGCCTACTTCTCATGTAATATAATTTTAAATTATTTTTGATTATTTCATATCCTTGTGTATGGTACTAATCAGAAAGAAATTTATATGACACGATGAAACTTTGCACGAATAGAGATTTTGAAGTAAGACACCTTACGACTACAAATAGTCCAAATAGACTCAAAACTGTTTAAACCCCTTGGTACTTCTGGCAGAAAATATCGGTTTAGAGATGTATAATAGAAATTCAAAAAAAAAAAAATCTTCCTCTTAATATTATATCTGTGTGTCGAAATATTATAAATACATATTTTCGAATTTTCGGGTGACTTTATATCGCATATATCAGCCAATATGTTAGTTATCTTAGCCCAATTGAGAGAGATTATTTAATCATAAAAGTGCATCTTTGTGCTTAAAATGGATAAAATTGAGCGAAGACTTGACATATCAGGATTTTGGAACACTGTGTATTTTAATAAAACTTTTCCATTTTCAAGCTTTCTTAAAAATTGCGTGGTTTAGAGCTGAATTAGAACAGAATTAGTCTAAACCTCATACCGCTAATGTAATGAATTTCGATCCACTGGTTGATGTTTTCAACATTAACTTAAGGTTTATTAAATTTAGCCATTTCGGTTGAGTTTATCTCGCATACATGAACCTCATTGGATTATGTTTTTAATATAATTTTAGTTGACACGAACTAAAAATGTCAATAGAACTATAGTCAAGGTTTATGGCCTACAATGTAAGTCAAGAAGATCGCCAATTTTATTGTAATTTATTCACGATTTCGTCGAATAGTAGATTTTTAAAATAAATATGTTTTATTTATACAAAATTTTGCCACCATCAGAAGGAATTTTACGGGCTTTGATTTCCGCAAACTGCAAGAATAAAAAATGCTCGGTTACACCCGTAATTAGCGCTTCCTTACTTGTTTCCTTTTACTCTGTTAGCCCTGTTTGTTTATAGCCACTTTTAACTGTTTATATCAACGCTTGTGTCGCACATTCTACTTTGCAGACCCTTTTTGTCCTGCTGCTATAAGACGATAAGTGTTATGCTCATAATCTGAATGTTACTTACAGAAGTGGTTACCAGTGTATTCGTACATAAGATTGCTGCGAATGTAAATATTTATGGTTTACTTTGTTGGTATATAGCTTAGTGTGTTGGCAGCAAAGGATAAATGCACACAAATACATATCCATATGTACTTAGTGGAAACCATCGTAAGTCACAGCTGATCACAAGGCATATATAAAGTATTTTTTTTTTAAGAATTTTTTTTAGAATGTAGATCAATTTTTGGCAGAATCGGTAAGTCTTGGTTTTGTTTATGAAATAAATAAATTAACACCTGTATTTTTCAATCGCCGATACCAACTTTTGTAAAAGTCATCTATGATTTGTCATATCTCTGCGTTCTTATTACTGTTGCGGTAGTCTAAAAAAAGTAATAAACCTTTAAAAAAAAGGTTTAAAAAAGAATTGAATTTCTCTCTTTCAAGTTTTTCTTTTTTTTACCATGTATGTATTTATGCATACACAAATATATAAAATTTTAGAATAATAATTTTAGCCAAAAAATAATAATCTGTATTTTTTGAAAATCCTAAACTGAACTAGGTTATGTTAGGCTATACTGACCGGTTGTCACATCGTACATTGAGCTACTGGTTCTTAGTTATTCCAGTTGGGGTCTTAGTTTAATTTGAGTTGAAGTATTTGTCATTAGGCGAGATCAATAGTATAAGGTTAAACAAAGGCGTAGGAGGTGTTCCAGCGTCTCTCTCATGCCTACTTCGCTTCCCTTTCTCTATGCATCGTAGTTATTTATACCTATCCGGCTCACCGATGATGCCAGTAGTTTGTTGCCTTTCACTAGTTTATCAACCGGACAGGAGTACTTTCTAGACTGTGTGATTAGAAAGTATATATGTTTTCTTTCGGAGCTTTTGCATATGATCTTGGGGAATTTGTATGACCTTAAAGAATTCCATCTCGCTCTTTTCCCTCTGTCAACCTTTTCGGAAGTTTCATTGCATATTGTTTTTGGTGACTTCCGTATTTCGCTTACTGGTTCGGTAGTTAGACAGACGGCACTTTGGCAATCTCATCAGCTCTTTCGTTTCTCGGAATTCCTTTGTGGCCTGTGATCTAATAAATATAACTATATGCAGCCAATACATCTAGAGATAATTCTCTTAATTTTTGGTCCATCGGTATACATGTTATAAGTTCCGCTGGCGCCGGGAGTATGTGATTCCCTCGCTTTTAGTGTGATTTGTAATCTCCCTTTCCAAATAGAGCCTGAATTCAGCTTCTACTTTGTTATTGAGCTGGGTCTGAAAGTTTTTGTGAAGTATTCATCTAACTCCATAAATCTTTTGACTGAAGCTGATTTTACTCTACACTGCAATGCCGATTGGCAACAGGTTGAGTAACCTTTCCAGTGCGGCTGTTGAGAGCAGCAAGTCGCTGTAGCCGCTCCAACGGTTTTCTGTGTGAACGGTGGTCTATTGGACCGATAATTTCAGCGGCCCACTAACCACACCAAACCGTCGTTTTTTCTTGATGAAATGGCAGCTCATGAATCTCTTCAAGTTGCTCTTCCTCCCAAATGCGGAAATTTTACTTAATTACATACTCGTTGAGACAGTGTAGTTTTTCAATCGGCACTATCGTAATGAAGGCAATTCAAAGACAGTAAATATACTTACGTTTAAATTATCAGTAATGAAACTTCTTCCATTAGATTTATTGATAAAGAAATTATTGAAATTTCACTACAAAAATATCTGGTTGCACTAATTATCTCCACAAAATTCTTTAAATTTCCACCGGCATTAAACTCTTCAAGCCACCAAATGGCCAAACATACTTTGCTTTAGAATATATGGCATAACACCTTCTTATTTCAAAGGGTTTAAATGCCTTTGTTTCGCCTTTTGTGCTGAGTGTGAGAGTTGTAGAATATTTAGTTTAAATGCCAGACGCTTTGCACTGGCAACCACCGCTAAGTGAAATATCACTGGCGCGTGCTGTTTGCTTGTGCGTTGAACATACTGATGTGGCTGTGTATGTGTGGCATTGTAAATGCAAAAGTTGGCGACTATTCGGAGACCACAAATTGAAACTTTCACCAGCAATAAAATGGCGTGAAATGCACAACAAAGGCATTTAGTGCAACAAAACGAATGGAGTTAGCATTATTTCAACGGTTTTTAGATTTTATTTTCTGTCTCAGATTTTTGTCTTTCTAAGTTTACTAACAGTGCTTACTTTAAGTTTAAAGTAAATTTATGTCTAATTATTATAACATATGGGAAATCACCAATCACCTATTAAATAATGTTCATCATACGCACTGTCGTCCACTAGAAGTGTTTTGACTAGGAACTATATTTTTAATATCTGCAATGCAGTTAAATCGAGTCTACATTGTTATTGAATATTAGTTTTACAATTTCATTTCTGTAATTAATGTACACGTACTATTTGCTACGTATATTAGGGTGGGATAAAAACTAACCAATCGAATTTATATATTAAAATGAACCTTTGTACTCTCCTTGGTACAATTGAGCAACGTACAAAATCCGCTACCTGTGAAATACAATAAATAGATGGAACTACTAGAAGGCAGAAGGCATAGCCAAAGTGCAAAGCAATGTCAGTGCGCCTTTAAACCTCAGCGAACATTTGTTGGTATTCTTTTTCCACTTACCCGCACTTCTCTGCCTCAGTACAGTAACAATAAAAAACTCCAACTCTGACAATTAAGCGAAAAATATGAATTGCCTTGTTATTTGCTTTTTGTTGTTCGGCTCACCCAGTTATTTGCTTATCGCCCAATTGTTTACTGTGCCACAAACAGCGGTGCATGCAACACCCGCCTGCGGTCATGGCCAAGTTAGTCTGCCGTCATGCAATAGCTGCCAGCACTGCCCGTTAAGTGTAAAATATTAATAAGCACTTTTTGTAAAATTTGTGTTGAAAATGTTTATGGTTACATTTATTACTTTAGTTATTTGTGTGTGTTTTATTTGTAAAATTATAAACAAGCGCTTATAGTCTGTATTCTATAATGCATATCAATAATAATACATTTCACACATAAATAAGTTTTCCATGCAAGAACTTAATTGTGACCGATCAGTTTGTACAAATGAATAGCTTCCTGGGGAGAAAAAACTAGTTCACCTATATAAAGAGAGATATTCAGACGGGCATGGCTAAATCGAATCAGAACGTCATCAAAAACTGGAGAGCTACACCTAACCTACTCCCAAATCCAGCCTCTCCCACCGAACCACCGCGCTCTAACTATTGTGTACAAAAAAAGTCAACGATAACTGCGGAAATACATACATTAGGACTACGGGGACCGATTTTATAAATTTTTAAAACTTTTTATTCTAAATCGAGCATTCTCTTACAAATATATTGACGTATCTGCTTCATAACGGATATATTTATATGGTATAAAGCTATTTGGAGGGACCATAGACAATATTTTGGCATCAGAGTTGTCAATCACTTATATTATATATTTGGATAAATGCTAAGTTATCTATTTAAGACACATAACCGATGTAATAATTATTTGTTGGGCCAAATTTATCTAGTGTTTTCTTAAATTATTTAGCTATATAAATATATACACCAAAAATATCCCATCTATTGTTAAACTAGATGATTCTGGACGTGATTATCGTTTTATCTATTTTTCGTGGAACTGTAGATCTTTGCAACCCAAAAATCTATTTTGGCTCATTTTTGGTGCACCATTCGTTAGACTACTTTTTCGTAGAAAACCCACTTTGTGGATGTAGGACCTTTAGTTACGTTGTTTAGCATCTTTATAACTTTACTTCACGACACTGAGCACACTTTGGACAATCTAGAGTAATTTTTTCATGCAGAAATATTGAAGCATAAGCCCCCTAAAAGGGCTTCCCCTAGCACGTCTTGAGAAAAAAAAAAACACTTTGCGGTGTTCACCATAACTCGGCTGAAAATTATGCGAAAATAAAAAACTATAATTAGTCAAATCATAATCAAATCTTCCCCCAAATCTCTATAATGTTTTTTTGTTTTTTTTCATTTTAAATTTTAAGCGGCAAAATTAAAGTGTAAACTGTTATTTTTCACTAAAAATTCCGCCATTTTGTGGGTGGAAAAGACCCTTAATAATAAAAAGACAAGAAAAAACGTTAACTTCGGCTGCACCGAAGCTGATATACCCTTCACATATGCATTTCTTTTAATAACTATGTGTTCAGTTTGTATGGAAGCTATAGTAATCCGATCTGAACAATTTTTTCGGAGATTACATCATTATCTAAGAAAATAACTTGCGCCAACTTTTGTGAAAATACATTGTGAAATGTAAAAGTTCTCCATACAAAAAATTTATTCCGATCGTTCAGTTTGTACGGCAGCTACATGTTTTAGTGGGCCGATATCGGAAGTTTCGACAAGTGAGCTGCTTCTTGGAGAGAAAATGACGTTTGCAAAATTTCAAAACGATATCCTAAAAACTGAGGGACAAGTTCGTATATATACAGACGGACAGACGGACGGACATACTGATCATTTATATATAGACTTTATAGGGTCTCCGACGCTTCCTTCTGGGTGTTACAAACTTATTTGCAAACTTAATATACCCTGTTCAGTGTATAAAAATACTAAATATTAGGGGCGATATGTTATATACCAAAAATGTGTACGAAGTTTGAAATGAATCGGTCAAGTAGTTTTGAAATGACAGTGAACACGGACTTTGAAAACGTCTTTTTGAAAAAAACGGATCTAAAATTCTTAAACTAAAAAAGTGACAAAAATTATTGCTTAATAATATTCGTAAGGTACGAATAAAATTCCCCATTCCATATATAAGGAATAAACTAGAAAAAGAGTCTAATTTTTATCTTGAAACCCTAACCTGTCCCTTAACATCTCCTGCGAGGATTAAAAAAAAAAAACGTTGGTTTATTGGAACCAGGCCGGATTATTTTGAGGGAGACGACATAGATTTTAAAGAATAAACTAAGAATTTTATGATTAATGAACAAAGTATTACTATTTTTTATCCATTTGGTTCGCTCTCCAACTCCGAAGAGCTTCTCTGACCAACTAGATCCCAACGAGTCAGTATCAACAGTAATTTTTATGATTAAAGTGCGTTCCTAATTTCCTAATATCCATATCCTTTGCATCAAAAATGCTTAACACTTTAATATTCCATTGAAATGTTAAGCAGTTATTTACCGATATTTAAATTTTAAACTCCGTTTGTCTGCTTTAGTGGACGCCGAATTAATTTTAAAGCATGCCACATTCAAAAACAATAATAAATCAATCGTGCGCCATGGCAGCCCTTTTTGGCGAATTTACCGTTCTGCATCGATTTTTTTATTGTTGTATTTTCATTCTCTGCATTTTATTTCACTTTGAAATGCATTAAGTTACGTTTGAATTAACGTGGCTTTTATGTAAATAAACACACTCCATTTATTTTGCCACATTGGAAAAATTTAAATTTCAATTTAAATTACTCAACGCCTGCTCCAGCGCTTGGCGACGTTCAAGCGAGCAGATTTAACACATTCAGCGCAACGCACGAACACACACACACGCACGCGTTAAAGTGCGCACACATGTGGAGTTTAAAGCAGCGGCCATGGAAAATGAGCCGACAGAGAGCGGAGGACGAGGTGTGTGCGAGAAATACGTGGCCACACACACACACTAAGTAGCTGTGTATGTAGTGGTGTAAGTAATGTGGAATGAAGCGAAATCCATTGCAATGCGATGAATCCATTCAAAATGCCGGTAATATATGCGTATATGTGTGGTTGTGCGCTTGTGATATATGAACCTACGAACATGTGAGTGTGCGTGCCACTCTGATGTTTGTGTGCGTTTCGGCTTGTAAATATATAGTTCGAGCCATTGAAATCTATCCTGGACATTTATCCATGCCGCGCGCTACAGTCCTTCGCAGTGCCACCTGCGTGCCAGCCACTTAGCAATGCGAGCGAAAGGGTGCACGTGGGCGCCGTGTATTTGTGTTGCGTTAATACGATGGTGTGAGTGCAAATGAGCAAAAAGTCTGCGATAAACCGAAAATGAGATGCGAATTCAAATGCGCACATGGTCAGACTGACGAACTGCATGGAGCTGGGCATTTTAAGTTACACATACATACACTGGGGGAAACTGCATCCACTCACATATACTAACATACGCTTGAGTTTAACTTATACAGCTGTTAGGCAGAGGGTGATCAAATTGGCTGCCCAGTTAACAAATTACTTGAGACTGATTTGAAAATTAGATTTATAATAGCTGTCTTCGATTCGCCATTTCTCTGATGCATCCATCTTCTTTGATACAGAGGATTGCAATTGGATCAAAATCAAAGAACTTTTTATCGAAAATATCTGTCAATCTGTGAAATATAATAATGTATCATTTTCAGAGATGCATTTAATCATGTCAATACTTTTCTTAGCCCCCATATAGCTAATATAGTATAATGATTTTAGTATTTTCCGTTGATACTGGTAACTTACAAGAACCAGAAATTAGCCCTTCGTTACTAGTTTTTCTTATATTTTTAAAACAAATCAAATATAGTAATTTATAGAAAATCAAAGTAGAGGGTTACAGCAACTCAGAAAGAACCAGAACACTACTGTGCATGCCTCAGAAGACTTTTTAGCGCAGGGTTGCACCGCAAGTGCTGCCCATTTGTTTGAGCAATTGGTATGGAAGGCGAATCGAAGACAGCTGATATTAGAGGGCTCAATGACATTAAAGTACAATGTTGATTATAGACAATAACAACAATTGTAACAAGGCCAACGGTTATCTTTCACCGCCCTATCGTCGCAATGCACATTTGTGTGGTATTTGTCTGCTCATGATAGGTATGAGAGTTCTTAACTGTCGAAATCTAAAGGTGATCAGCTCAGAAATAAATATCTTAAACTAATATAGATTAAGACCTACTTTGCAATAAAGTTTTTGCTAAGCAATTGCAAATATTATAGTTTTTTAATCACATCATTAGCACTCTCAATACAGTCTAGAATTGGGCATCATAAGCGGGTCTGGTATTGAACCCAGAGAAAACGGATCAGCTTGTGTTCACAAGAAAGCAAAAAACTTCTCCATGGATGATAAATGGGACACAACTCTCTCTCATTGATCGCACCAAAGACCTTGTTTTGGACAACAAACTGCTGTGTAAGCAAAATGTGGAAGAAAGAGTGAAAAAAGCTAGAAATGCCTTATACATGTGACTCTCTCCCCTCTTACGCACTGAGGCTACGCAGCTATTGTAAGACCAATTATGCTCTACGGTGCAGTAGTATGGTGGACAGGCGCACGGAAATCCACATGCCGGAAGCAGTATATTTAAAGCTGAAGTCTTTGTTGTTGCAAAAGCCGCGGAGTTGGCCTCTAATGCACCTGCCGACAATTTCAGAGTCAACGTGTATGAAGACATCCAAGCAGCAATCAAGGCAGTAACCTTGTATCACATATCGACCAGAAGTGTCTTGGAAAGCAGAGCAGGAGTGGAGAGTGGGTGGGTGGATGCCAGGTCACAAAGGCCATGAAAAAGTGGACGAGCTTCCCATGAATGATTTACGGCTAACACCCGAAAACGTGATCAACATTGACGATCTGAACATAAGTATAGCAAAGAAAATTAAAACACGATGGAATGAGTTGCCAGGGAGCAAAACTGCAAGTCATGTGTAGAAAATTCCTTCTGGTACTCGATAGAGGAGACTATAGAAATATTATAGGAATACTAACTGGTCACTGTCTGGTAGCGGCACACGCAGGCAGAATGCGGTTGACAGATCGAGAAGACTGCAGAATATGCAAGATACCAGGGAAGCAATGGAGCACCTTTTGTGCACTAGTCCTGCATTGGAACTCCATCTAGTATCGCAGAAAACCAAAACTGGTCTATGTAAGGCTCATAAATAAATTGAGCTAGAATAAGAAGTAATAATCATGACGTACGAATTATGGTTCGTTTTGTTCAGAATTTTATTCCTGATGCCAGTAAATTGCACTGTTGTAGTCTTGGAATCAAAAAACTTGTCCTTGACAAGTGAAAGTCTCTTTCTAAGTCGTTATTTCGATAGAATGGAGTTCAGTTTTCGTTGTTTTCAGGAGAGTAGTAGCGTCCGTTTTTTTTTTTTTTTTGCACTATTCAGTTCTACTTTATGATCATATCCCAAACTTTCTTTCCAATGGCTACGGAAGCTGGAGCAGGTAAGCCTTCACCGCATAGGTCTTGTTACTGATAGAATCTCTGGATATTCAGTATTGTGCTTGATCTTCATAATAAGTTAATATGATATCGATTTCGTCGAATAATAAGTTGAACTCATTATTTAGCCGGTTTTAATCCAAGTTGCAAAATTTGTTGAAATCGAATCGAACAGAAGAATAAAACGTTCGATTATCTATGAAATTCCTGACTTGTTTTTTGTTTAGTGTTTTCTTAATAGATCAATTTATATCGCCAGTCACTATTCGATGCAACGACTTTTTTCTGTTTAACAACAATCTTCATCGATTAATGCGTCCTGGTTTTCGTCCTTAAATTGTTTTGACCATTAAGGGAGTTCTGCGTATTCCAAGCCAAAATCATTTCCCTTAAATCGCGTTCTCCTTTGGCGCGTTCGCTCAACCAGAGCAAGTTCACCATAAAATTCCACAAAAAAAACGGACTTTTGGCTAAAGTAGTGAAGTAGTACTTAACGTAGAATTTCATCGAATATATCGTGCGGTGAGAGAAAACTTATTATAGAGTGAATATGCCTAACAAAGAATTTTATCTTGAGGTAGTTACCTGGTTTATGTGATTACGAATTTCTGTGCGACTACTTTAAGAGAGCACTTCTATCATCTGCACAACCTCTGGCGATTTTCACAAAAGCTTTCGAAATCTCCTTCTTCCATTTATTATTGTTGTTTTCTCAGCATTGGGCGTAACGCCAGCTGTACACCGTTGTTTTTGCAGCCTGTGACGCAATATTTGCATTTCATTCGTTTGGCATTTTCGCATGAGGCATTTTGATGAAGCGCTCAACAATAAAGCAGCTAGCAACCGAGCGTTGTAGACCGACTGAACAAGCGATGAGTGGGTGGCAACTTTCATTGAAATAAATCACAGCCAACTAGAAATTCCAGCAATGCGTATATTGCGCTCAACCCAACTAACAACAGATACATTATTTCCTCAAAACCGTTTCAGTTTTCTCCTCAACTCGCACAGCTACTCGCTTTTGCCTTGGGTACGCCATTTTCTATATGACAGCGCAACCCCAGCGGAGACGAAACGCAACTCATCCATTCATATTTGGCGAAAGCAAGCGCTGATCAGTGGGGGCAGCTGGGAGGCACAGGCACTAGAGCGCTACAGCTGGAACAGCCCCCATAGAGCCGTTCGGAGACTGACTAAATAAATGACTGAACGAACTCATCGTGTGGAATTACTTACATATATAGACAGTATTCGTTGCGGTTCTTATAACTCTCTACCGGTGTGTGTATATGCGTGCTATTCTACTGACGATACATTTTTCCACCATCACATCATTTTGAGTGATGTCAATTAGATTGATTTGATCAGCGAAAATGTGTGATTTATCAGCCAGCAGCATCGATTGAAGTCCAATCTATACACAAACTCCATCCCTCAAAAGCGCCAGTATCTATCACAGTCAATGGAAAAGTAGGAAGACACGCTGAAACACACACACATATAAAAACTGAAGAGTGTGTAGCTCTGCGCGCAGCTGCTTTGGTAAAATGGCACTCATTTGTGTGCGCTTTTCTGTTTGCTATAATTTGTGCAACTCCACCCACTTTCTCCTGCCACACGCCATACACCCGCATCACCCAGCCCATATGCTGCCCCAACTCATCATCAACATATAGTATGAATAAGTAATTCGCATTTGGTAGCAATTCACAGACTCCTCGACAGCGCAGGGAATGTGAGCTGGGGGAGCGTTTTTAACGACAAAGTTTTGCGCAAAGTATCGGCTGTAGATTTCTACATGGCTCATCTTCATCATCAATCAGTCATCGATACATGTCGCCGCCGCCGCTCCACCCACTTCTACGGCATACTTATGCATCACGTACAGCCCAAGATAGACAGCTACGCAGGCAGGTTGGCAGGGAGCGCTATGCCGCAAGCGTTGAAACTGAAATTCTTTTCATACACTTGTCTTCCATTCTGTTCTAGCTATCAGCAAAACATTTCTTTTTATTTTTTGCACACACTTCTTCATTTTTTTGCTATATTTTGTTTAATGCCCTTGAGATAAATACTTCACTTTCGCGTTGCTGTTGTTATCCGCTAGGAAAATCGCAAATCTCTTGCACTTGTCTGCCACTTGAACTGTTGCCTCATTGTTTTTGAATTGTATGCGGAACTGTTATATGCCAAATGATATTTCCTTTGTGTAATTTTTATCTCGGTAATGCTGGCGGTAATGTATGGGCACGTGTTCTCGCGTTTGCCATATCCTTTGCTCGAGACTAATGGCACTGTTTGAGTTTGCTGCGCGGCAATTTGTCATAGAGTTTAAATTTATTCTTTATCTTATTGTGATAAATTTGTTGTTTTTGAAAAGAAAAGTGATTTAAGCTACATGCGATTTAATTACACTAGAAGTGGCATATCAATTGTTCGTTAAGGCTCTTTATACATAAATAATAAATACATATTTTTCCGTGGTATAATTCAAACAAAATTGTCAATTAATAAAATTAGACTCACTCAAAATTTTATTATCAATCGGAATGTATTTTAGCCAATATCTAGATTTCATTACGCAACATCTAATTTTTATACTATTGCAACCAGTTACACTATTATAACACTCTGTATAGTTTGGTTCACCTAATGGTTGTACGTATCACCTAAACCTATGCGAGATAGATATTGGGTTATATATGTATATATATATATATACTCGTATATATATATTATGGTATGTTTTAAAAAATTTATGAAAATTCTATAAAGCCTTACTTAAAAAGCCGAATATCTCGAGAAGTATTAATGATAGCGATTTTGACCTTGGACCTCTTTTGTGGCAAATTAAATTTCCTACAAGTTTGCCATGTACATTTTTTCTATATCTCTTGTCATTTACGAGATAAATACAAAAAAATGCGAATTTCATGGGAAAATCAGGTTTAGAGCCCCGTGCTACCTCGGCGGTGTGAGTTACGACTTTGTTGCACTGGGCAATTTTGTAGAGTGAACAATTCTGAGAAATATGCGTCTAAAGTCAAAGCGATGCCATAAAACACCTCTGATCTGTATGAATTTAAAGATAAAAAATCACGATTGTAGTGTATTTTCAATGGAAAAATTTTATATGCCTTGGTCCAGTTCTTAATGTTAATATTAAGGGCTAAAATTTTCAGGAAATATTTTTCAGGGAATTTCCAAAGAAATTTCGTGACAGGATTGAAAAAAATTAATAGTTCAAAAAAAAACACCCTAATATATATATATATAAAGGATCAGGATGACAAGAGAAGTTGAAATCTGTGTGACTGTCTGTCTGTCCGTCTGTGCAAGCTATAACTTGAGTAAAAATTGAGATATCTACATAGATGAAACTTGGTATGCAGGTTCAGAGGATTCAGAGGTATGCAGAGGATCGCAGTAGCATGGGCAATTGTGGGCAATTTTGAAAAAGTGGACGTGGCCCCGCCCTCTAACAATTTTAATGTTCATGTCTCCTAAACAACTAAAGCTACAACAACCAAATTCGCCGAGAACAAATCTCATAAGAACTTCTACCGACAGTGCAAGTGCAGTGGGTGAAATCGGAGAATAACCCGACTCACTCCGCATATAACGGTACTGTTAAAAACTACTAAAAGCGCGATAAATCAATAACTAAATAGGTCAGAGACCTTAAATTTTTTTTTTAGATCGTATGAGTGAGATTTATGTGAAAATTGGACGATGGGCGATTTCGACAAAATTTTGTTCACGGCATTCTTCTTATGTCACTTTATGAAAATTGACGAAATCGAACAACAATCACACCTACTTCCCATATAGCACAATTTTAAATTACACTTGATTCGTTCAGTCTCCAGTACATAAATCAAGAAGCGATTAATATAACGGGATAAAACTTTGCACGAATAATGTCCTTCTTATTTGCCACCTTATGATCAAAAATTGTTGAAATCCAATAAAAATTGTTTAAGCCCATATGTACTGAATATTTAGACTCCGGTATTTTTGTTCGAAAATATCGGTCAATGTGTGATATATATAACTGAAATTAAGCGAGAATCCTTCTCTTATAATGGTATGTCTGTATGTGAAAATTGGTTTGAATCGGACCAATACTTCTTTTAGCCCCTATACACATAATATAAAGATTTTCGACCTTCGTGCTGACTTTGTACCGCATATATCGGCCAATATGTGAATTATCCAAATGAAAATAAGAGAGCGTGTTTTATTCATAACAGTGTATCTTTGTGCCAAAAATAGTTAAATTTGAGCGAAAACGTAGCCTTGTATACATCAGTAGTTGCTCAGTATGTGGTATTGAGAAATATAAATGAAATCGAGTCGCTACTACCTCTAACTCCCAGATATTACATATGTATGTATGCTTCATATAATGATTTTCGTTTCTCTAACAAACCTTATGCCGAATATTTATATATTTTTATGTAAATTTGATTGGATTTTGATCCTCCGATAGACGTTTTACACCTTTAATATTTCCCTGGCTTTGCAAGGGCAAGAGTATAAAATATTCAGTTGCACTCGAACTTAGCTCTTCTTTACTTGTAGAATTTAGCTTCCTTATTAAATAAGTGTTTGTCGTTACGTTTAAAAATTATTTTGGACAACCGACCGCCGCGGCTGGAATGGCACAGCTCCTTCAATGTGAACTATGCGGTGTCTCTGGGAATCCTCATTATCCACTAGAGTAAACGTGGTGTGAAACCTATCCATGGTTGCGCAAATTACCGACACTGCTGGCCGATTAAGTTGACCGAATATTGGTTGCAACCGTAGTGATTTTGGCTCGTAAGACGAAGAAAGCTTTGGGGGGGTTGGCGATATTGAGATACAAAACCCGAATCATTGATCGATGAAGGCAAACTTTGTTCCAGCGTATGTCTATTTATAATAAAATGGCAAACGAAATAGGGTATAAATGAAGTAACAGCAGTCAAAAAGACTAACTTCGAAATACGTGTTGGCTAATTGAAAACCAGACCTTTGAAAACACCCATTATTTCAAGTTAAATGCCTTTATGTTGACTCTGATCAGTGTTGCGAATTTATTAATTAAAAACATTTTGTTAACATTAAAAATTATATTTTCATTTTTAAATCCCGATATGGGGATTAATGTTTTTCTGTTAGAAAATATGACTATCTGTTTCGGTACAGAAGTTATCACCTCGGTACAGAAATTATTTTGTCACAAAACCTATGAAGGGCTTTTTAGAATAAGGCGATTTAAGCTAAACCGGTATTTGTTCGCTAATTTTCTGCCATTTTGATGGTAGTTTTTTAATGCTCCCCTCAGAGAACCCTCGTCCCTATAGCCAAAAAAGTAAGGGCAGCCGATATCTTATTGTAAATGCGTGATGTGTTTGGAAAGTAAGTGGGTTTGGAGACACAATTGTGCAATTTTTTTATTATGTTGATAAATGTACATGCCCCTGATGTACGATAAAATTTTCAGGTATATTGTTTGCTTACTTTATCTGTAGCAGCCGCTAAGGTTAGACCTGTCTTTATAAGTTCGTCGAGTTTTACTTGTTTAAAGCTCACACTTGTCCATAAATTCGTGCCCAAAGCAAAACGTCAGGCATTGATCGGAATGACTCTTCTATTTCCAAAAATAAAGAGAACCTTAAAGAGTCATCGTTTTACAAGATGAATGAAAATCGCTGATAGAGCTAAATGTCATGCCAAAAAGAGAGAAGTGTTTCGAATGTTGGAAGAAGTGCTTAACATTAAGTGGGAACTATTTTGAAGGCGACAAAATTAATTATTTAATTATTTCTTCTTTACAAAAACACAAAAATTCCTCTTATGTAAAATATACTAAATTATTGATTATAGGTATGCAAAAGAAACACTAATAAGAAAGCATGACCCATTCCGAGGTTCCCTATTTAAAAAAAAAAAAAAACACAAAAACTTCAAATCTAATGAGGAATGTTTATTATCATTCGAAAGAACATTCTTTGGCATTTCTTTTTTGAATATTATCTCTTTCAAATGTTCGTCGCGGCTACGTCTCAGATGTTCCATCCATTGAGTCCAATTATCGATCATTTTGACTGGTAACTGGCGAATGATACGCGTGATGTTTTGCTCAAAGGCCTAAATTGAAGCAGCATTGTCTACACAAACTTTAGATTTTACATATCATCATAGGAAAAAGTCTACCAGTGTGATATCCCACGATCTTAGTGGCCAATCGATCGGCCGAAAACGTGAAATTATCTGCTCACCGAAATGTTCTCCCAATAAATCCATTGATTGATGTGGCACCGTTTTGTGAAACCAAATATCACCGCGATAACGGTCTTCGATTTCAGGCTGATGACGCGATAATGGTCGCCACTGATGGTTACACTCTCGCCCCCAACATTTTTGAAGAAATATGGACCGATGCTTCCACCGACCCACAAACCACACCAAATCGTTGTTTTTCTGGATAAAATGCAGCTCTAGAATCTCTTCAGCTTACTCTTTGTCCCAAATGCGAAAATTTTGCTTGTTTACATACCCATTGATCCAGAAGTGGGACTCATGGCTAAACAAAATTTGGCTCGAAAACGTCGGACCTTCTTAGAACTTTTCAAGAGCCCATAAAACGAAGCGATGTCGCTTAGGAAGGTCGAGCGGATACAGTTCTAGCACAAGCCGTAATTCAATTTAAGATCTCGACGTAAAATGCCGCAAGTTTTTCTATATGTCAGTCTGAGTTGCTGCGAACGGCTGCGAATCAACCCTCCACGGTCTTCGTGTGCACCCTCAGGTACGGCTGCTTTATTTTCTTTACGGCGGGCTGAACGTGATCTATTCGGTCGAACATGATCCAGTAATGAATACTGGGTTTCAAGATGGGCTATGGTGTTAATAGTACGCTCAGTAGGCCGATTATGTTGACCATAAATTGAGCGCAGTCCGATCTGCCAAAAAATGCTATTGAAAAAGTGCCTCTACTTGATTCTCGCCTTATATACTCTACGGATAATGTGTTAATTATTACCACATTTCCTCCGATTAATTCATATACATATGTATAGCATTGAGATAATTGTATACTATTGGACTTTAAATTGTCCTTCCACAATATTTGCACTAATTTCCTTATGTAACTCAATGAAACTCAATGAAATAATCCGAGTATCACATTTGTATGCAGTAAGTAAATAAATAAAATAGAGGGTAAGGTATAATATTTACCACTTAATTTTCGCAAATAAAAGAGTCATTCGAGTAATTTTTCATCGAACGCCCCGAATATTAACACGTCTCATTGGGGAAGCACTTGAGGGTGTAATACAAAGCAAATAAAATAAATCAAATCACAGCGCAGCCAATTCAGGGCACTTCAGGCCATGCCAAAGCAGCCAACGGCATGCCGAGCATTGCCTTGACGTGCCACAGCGTTTCGTACTGTTTATGCCACACGGGCGACGCAGCATGTGAGGCGCATTGCAGCGCAATCAATTTGTGAAATTTCCACATGTTGTTTGTTGTTGCTGCCGTTTTTATTTTGTTGACTATTTTCGGTTTTCACGCGGCAAAAAGTTTTGCCAACCAACAAAATTTATGCGCGCGCGTCATTCATGCCTCACCACAGCCCCGCCGCACTTTGGCCGAATTAGCGCTACGCATGATCCCTTTCGCAAGGCACTTTATTGCATGCGTATGCATACATGTGTGTGACATAACGCCCTTAGCGCATGTGGCACGATGGGTGGGGGAGACGGCTGGCACACCAAAGCAAATAATTCATTCGAAATGTGAATGAAATGAAATGAAATAAAATAAAATCATATACAAAATTATTCGGTGGGCAGGGTAAGTTGCCCATACTCCACATGCGGAGGGGTGTATGGAATTTCAGCGTCGCACATATGTAGATTCTACATGTATAGATGTGGATGTGTGTGACCTTGGTATGCGTGGCTCAGATTTTCACTCTCCAACACCTTCATGATTTCCAAAAACTTACACATACATACATACTCAAGTTAATATATGCACATGAACGCACACACACACACGCATGAAAACTAATCGAAAGGGTGTCATTATTTCTTACTTTGCAACAACACCCAACCGGCGTGCCGCTTGAGTGGCGTGAGCGGCCGCAAATAAAACGCGCTCACGCTCTTCACATATGTAGCGCTCGGCTGACTGATGAATTATTGTGACAGGCCGCAGAAAACCTATTAAATTTGCGTCTAGATGGGGCTACTTAAATTTGTCAAAATGTCTTTTTTACGCGCCCAACGCTCAGCGCGCAACCGGTTTTGGTGTGGTCGCTGGCAAATTTGGAATTGGATACTCGCACGCACGCTCATAGCTCACGTGCTTCGATGGCAAAAGCCTCAGCAGCAACAACAACAATACAAGGCAGCGCGAAACTTTGATTGATATCGAAATGTCACGCAGACGCGCATGTGGCTAATAGGCCCTGCGGTTTCAACCATTTGCTATTTTAGCATTCGTTCGCCTTTTACCATTTACCATTTGCTTTGTAAGCGAATTGATTTCGGCTCTTGTATTGGCCACCATTTGTACGCGCGAAATTATTGTGTGAAAAATTAAATTCGCTCAGCGCACAGCTGCTACGCTGTAAAGGCATTTTCTAAATCCGAACATATAGTATGTTTATATACACACACATACATACTTACATATATATGTTCACAGTGAAAGTCCATATGTGATTTTGGTTACTTGGACACGCGGTTGACAAATTGCGGCATTCTATTTCGCTTGTATGTCTAATGCATATATATGATTTAGAAATAAATGAACGTGGGTAGATTAATTGGCTTGGCTCACTGGGTCGTTAATAGACAATTTAACTGTCCAAAATAATAGGTTTTCAAAGATCAAAGCTTTCAGTCAAAGAAACCGGTAGCTGAAGCACATCGGGAACTCCAAAAAGGTTACGCAGGTCAAAGCCAGCGATTTCGATGACCAAAAACCTTCGAAGACGTTTCTGGACGACGATCCGTGTTAAACGCAATAGGAGCTTGCTTTAGCATTAGGAGTCACCCGCCAAGCCATTTAAAAGCGATTACATGCGCTGGGAAGAATTTAGTAATAAGAAACTTCGGTTCCTTATGAACTTAATACCAGAAGAGGCACGAAAAAATTATTCTGCTGTAAGGCAAGAATTGGCATCTTGTTTCCAACCCCATTAAAACCTACCTGGAAACGATTAAATGAGAAGTCCTACCCCACTCACTATATTTCCCAGATATTGCTCCGCCCGAATATTATTTGTTCCGTTCGATGGCCCTTGTCTTGGCATAAAAACAGTTTCACTCCCACGACAACATCAAAAAATGGCTTGATTCGTGAATAGCTTCACAAGATGAACAGTTTTACCATAAAAGTTGTGTCTAGCGATGGGGAATACTTCGAACAACTCATTTGTAATCACTGCGTTACAATAAAATTGAATTTTTATAAAAAAAAACAACGAGAACTTAGTTGCGTACCATATATCCTTGTATATAAGTTGTTATGAAAATAAATTCATTATTTTTAGGCCGAATATGTCCAATGGAACCCCTCGCCTTTATTTACATCAAAACTAGGACCGTCGATTTTCACAATTTTTTTTTTATCCGAATTTTTCTCCAGCGAAATCATTCGCCTTAGCCAAAAACAGGTAGTAATCACTTCGTGCAAGGTCTGAACTATAAAGTAGATTCATTGAAGGCTCCCAATTAAGCCCCCGGAGCTTTTGACGAGTCATGTATATTGCCTTGAAAGAACACAATTTCTTTCCTTTCGACAAAAGGTGACCATTTCTGGAAGATTACTTTCCTCAGACGATACAATTGCATGGGAAAAAAGAGTTTGGTTATAATGCACAAAACAAATGCATATTCCACCAAACAAATACGAAATCCTGACCGTCAATTCTGACTTGACTGCCGTTTGTTCCGGGCCGCCGCGGTTCGACGACGACAATTTTAGCTTGATGTTGCCATAAATGACCAATTTTCCAACATTAGTAACCAACAGCTTCAGAAACAGATTTTGTTTTTTTTTAGCAGTGTTTCGCTGAGCTTCTTTGCATTCAGCTTTACTCGAGTAATTCCAAATGGGTTTTTGTGCCATGCTTGGCTCCTGAGGGATACTTAGTGAAACCAGGTTAAAATTGTACATTCAATACTGATATATTTACTGTTAGATGTATTTCAAAACTTTACTGGATCATACAGATGACCTCACATCATAATCATTATCATAGTGTTACCTCTGTACCAAAACTACCAAACTCAAAATATCAGGCATTCAATATATGATATCCAAATTAAAAATAATGTATGCAGAGCAAAGCTCCAGAACAGTTCTCTTCCATTTGTCCGAACTTTGTTTAAAAAAATCGGAACCAAAAAGGAAATATCCATTAAACACTGAATTAGTACTGTTTATTCTCCTAAAAATATCCATAAACAGCTTCGCTTTAAAACCTATAACATACATTCTGATAAATAAGTCCGTAAGTTTGCAAGTTTTACAGCATCAATACCGTTTTATAAGAGAAGCGAAGTCAGGCGTTGATAATGATTGCTATGATTGACGTATGGTGCCGAGTCGGTCCATTCAAGGCAGTCAATGTTGTCCAGAACCAGTACGAGATAATTGATATTGAAACAATACCAGGCTATATAAGTCCATAGCAATAGGAACGTCATTGATTACAGCCTTTAACATTCTATTTAGTTTTAACTTTTAGACATGTAATGCCATTATACATGTACAGTGGTGGCTAAGAAATAACTTAAAATTTAATTCGGAGGAAAATATAACGGAAAGTAGCTTACGAAAAGTCCTCCGATATCGCTCTCCATGACTTCTTTTCTTTTGATTTGTTAGATTATGTTTAATATTGGATAGTCGAAAAAGTCTTTTCGTATTTCTAATTAAACTTCATCTTATTTTTTTTTTATATTTATAATGAACTTTAATGAACCAAATATGTACCATTTTGGTCGCCCATTTTTGCAATTTTTTCGCTGGAGGCATTATTCCATCAGTGTAAAACTTTTCTGGTTTCTGGGCGAAAAGCTGCGACAACTAATTTTCACAGACTTCTCATGAAGCCAAGTTTACTCGATTAAGGGAGATCTGCATTGAGGTAGTCCGATGGAGCAAGGCCAGGGCTATATGGTGGATGCATCAAAACTTCCCACCCAAGGTCTCCCAATTTTTGCAGAGTCATCAAAGATGTA